>NW_019525485.1:1954865-1983933 GCF_002814215.2 Seriola lalandi dorsalis | reverse complement strand
GGGGGGGGAGTCGCCTGCCAGCACAAAGGCTTATGATGTGCCATCACACAGCTAATGAGTGATACTCTGCTTAGACAGAGGCTTACCAGCCGCCCTGCCTCCGCAGCACAAAAACAACTCACACATCACAACTAACACACACACAAGGCTCAGACACCGCCGCCTCCCCCTTTCCTCGCCACGACGAGGGAGATAAAAGCTGCTCAGTGTCTGACTTGAATGAACTCAGCGGTATAAAGGACTGGCTTTAAACTCCACCCTGCTTCTTTGGAAGAGATCACAGTCCAAAAAGGTTGGAAACCACTGCTTTAATATTTAACAATGAATTCTGTTTTCTAAGCTGAGCATATGTTTTTAATGTAAAATCATACAGAAATGTAATATATAATATATATGTCCCTATATCAACAGTGATGTTGCCATGTATGTGTATGTCTGTACCTATAAGGTGATTAAAATATTATTATCGCATATATACATTCTCTGGATATTTGAAGATATAAATACAAATATGTTTGTTTATTTATATGGTAAGTTGCGACCATATATGTTAATAAATATATATATATACATATATATATATATATATATGTATATATATATATATTTATTTATTAACATATATGGTATATATATATATATATATATATATTTAATTTATATATTCCAGTTAATTAAAACAACGGTTGGTTGGTTGGTTGGTTGTAACAGTATCACTATCACCACCCATGCACAAATGTAATATATGTACATATATTGAATTTCCATATATTGCATATATTTACATATAAAATAAAAGCACATATGCAAAGGTTTTATACGGAATCTGTTGGAAATTGTAAAAATTTCATATTGACATATATGTCCAGCCCATACAAATATGTATCTTTATGTATGTATGCTTATATTGCAGACATGTTATGTAAATATATATCCATTCCAAACCCTGTCACTAAATGTTGATATTATAAACAGTAAGGTCCAAAAGTCTGAGAAGATAGACATGTTTAGAATTAATGAGCAATTAATAAGAAAAACATAGAAATATATAGATTTTTTAATGTATATTATTTTAATAAACATGCATATATGAATTCAATTTATTAACATATATGGTCACAGCATCTTATACCATGCATGTAAAATTTCATCATATAGATATTTTTGATATACAGTATATACATATTGTATTATGAGTATTTTTTTATATGTTATAAACTTATATACTGAAATATATCCAGAGGACGTATATATATATGTGATAATGATATAGGTGGCTATATCATTATCAAATGATAGAGCTGTGTGAAGAGGTATCACAGCCAAAACACTGAAAGCACCCGGCCTGCGGCGACCTGATAGCTGAATGGTTAGGGTGCAAACCACTTGGACTCATATTCCCTGAGCAGTGAGTTTGCTGCATGTCATTCCTTTGCTCTCTCTCCCTGAATTTCCTCTCTGTCTCTACTGGTCCTATTAAATAAAGGCATAAAATGGCCAAAAACAACATTAAAAAAGAAATGACTTTTGATTAGTCCTGACACTTTGTTAGGAGTTAGAATTATGTAACTTGTATTAGATTAGAGAGCAGTCTCTTAGGTAATTACAGTCATTCTTAATGTGCTTTAAAAGTCAGTGGTGGGTTCTTTTTGTTCTTGGTGCAGCACAGGAAGATAGTGAAGTGTTGACAGAATTTGTGGTGTGGTTTTACAACTCACCCCGGATGGAACTCCTTGTATTTTACATGACTTAATGAAGTCTGTGATATAGTTGTAGAAGTTGGAAACATTGCTATTTATAGTTAATGTGTTAGTTAATGTGTAGTCTCATCAGTTTCTCATTCATTTTAAACATGTCTATCTTCTATCTTCTTTGACTTTTGGATACTATTGTGTATAATATCAACATATAGTGACAGGCTTTGGAGTGGATTTATATTTATGTAACATATCTCTACTATATAAGCATAAGCCAACATAAACATACATATTTGTATGGGGAAGACATATATGTCAATATATGAAATTGATCTTATTTCTAATAGGTTTTACATCTGTGTTTTTACTTTATATATGTAAGTCATATGGAAATTCAATATATTACATTTGCGTACAGGCTGAATCTTAATTATCTGAATTATAGCAGCATCATTTAAAAGTTGCATGAAATGGAAATACTCAAGTAAAGAGTATTTTTGTGCAGGACTGGTGTAAATATACAACTACCACATATTAACATTCAAAAGTGGCACAAAAAGCTGCTGTCAATGGGTTCGGTTGTTCACATGTAAAGCAACGTGTGCAGAATTAAAAAGAGAGCTTCAGAGAGAGAGAAGCTCAAACCCTGTTTACTGTCTCACCTCCACACACCAGGGCAGTGACTGTGTGAAAAGGGCACGCTTGTCAGATTGTCAGTTTCAGAGCCTTACAAAAAAACTGTTGGATGTAAGGCTAATAAAAGCAATGTCAAAAACCACAGTGCAATCTCCTCTCCAGCAGGGGTTTGCTACTTGACAAGATGTCTGCCCTTGTTTCCTCAGCCAGGTAGAGTCCTGACAGATGCTGAGCTAGCTGGTGGGCTGGCACCGCCACTCTCACCACCTAGCAGTGGTTGTCCAAAGCCAACCGGCAACTCTAAAGCTCTTTAATTAGTCCTCTAACCTCATGGTGACGCCAAGACTCCAGGAAATCAGTGCTCCCAAAATGCTGTCAAGAAATATTTTCAGCGTATAACTTGCCATTAAGAGCGCCCTGACCACCTGCATCTCCTTCTGGTTTGTGAACTGCAAGGTCTCTGAATGTAAGACCTTACAACTGACAAGGCCCCAGCAACAGCCTCTTCATGCTGGCACCAGGAGGTACCGGAGCATCAGGGCCTCCTGTACCAGGCTCTGCTGCAGCTTCTTCCCTAAAGCAGTGAGGATCTCCCCCATCAGCTGCCACGAACACCCAGCAGGCCCACTCAGCCCACCCACCCCCCACGCCCACACACACACACACACACACACACACACAGCCGGTATCATCTGTCTGCGTCCTCTACACACATCCACTAATGACTGCACATCACTTTGACCCTCTGTACCTTACAATGCACTGGACTGTATGGAATTTATAAACTAGTTCTTCCTCCTTATTCACTCTTTCTCTTGATTGTGTGATATTTGTATCTGTTATGTTCATTTTGATTTGAATTATATCGCACTTTAGTTGTCGACAATAAAACTCAACTTCAATTTGAGCCTGAGGGTAGTGGACAATGTGTGTAATTCAATCATAGTTAAAATCCGTCTAAGTGTACAAATGAATGCTAAACATATTTTTAAATTGAAAATGATTGACATGATTTTGTTTGACTTGTGATGATAAGTGGATTGGATTGGTATGACTTTGTACCTAATGTGTTGCTTTGCTGTCATTTCAGTCTATTGAAACACAGCCTTCTCAACCCTCTATTATCTATGATTGACAGCAAGGGTTTATTATTAGGTTGTTTTTATTTCACTGGGATCAGGAAGTTATTAGTTCCTCAGATTTTTATAATTCATCATGTTAGTCTAACAGATTTGACGTCGTTCCCACAGATAAAAACACATCAGTGATGTTCTAGATTTGCTTTGATGATCTGTTCATCTAAAAATATGGAAGACGCTTGAAGCGTGTTGTTCTCTGGATGTTTCCTTGAGTCTGCAGGCAGACAAACAGAAAGACGAGAACACAGGCGAAACTAAAAGGGTCACAGACGGGTGAAAGGCAGACAGATAAAGTGGCCGTGGTTACGAACATGAAAACAGACAGGAAGGTTAACTGAGAGATCTGGGCGTAACAGAAAACCTCCAGTTCATCCAAACATATACAGCATTTTTACAATACTGTCGTATGTTGTAAGTTGTAATTAAGTATGTAATGTGTCCCCTTTATGAATTAAAAGTTCATTAACTCCATAGGAAGAATTAACTGAATTAACTCCGTAGAAAGCTAGTTGTGCCAAAACAACTACAGTAGCCTACAACTGGCTGCGTCTTAGAGAACTCTGTAGCCGACATAAATTATGTTTAAATATAATAGATCTGTAGAAAACATTTTTATTTTAAATTATTCCTGACTAGGTGTGAAAAATAGGGCATGGTCACAAAAACTAATATTTTTTCACTGATAAGCTGCTGCGACAGATGCAATTACATCTGGGGTTTAACATCTGCAAGAAGCAGGTGTGAAACCTCGAGCTACAGCCACACCAAGATGACCAAATCTTAAAATTCAGTTCTGGTGCAAAAATGATACCGTTTGTGGGAAAATGGCTACAGATCTCTTCCTCCTGTCACCAAATAACAAAAATGCTAATCACAGACAACAAGTAACAACAAGTAAAGAGTACACGCCATTTCAATATAATTTTTACAATTTAATAATTCTCATTTGTGCGTTTATGTATTTCAGTTGCTGTTGATCGTGGTCCATATGAAAATCTACTTATGTTTTCTGTTAACCAGGCAAACAGTAACTCCTGCACTACTGCACTGGGAATCACCATTCACTTAAGACTTTGATATTGGAGATGTAACATGTTAAATAATGAACCTTGATTCAGACAAACCTGAAGAAAGAAATGACGGCTACTATCATCTTTAGTTAGGAAAGAGCAAAACCTTAGGAATGAGTCAATAATGAAGTTCTGGTGATAGACAGCCCCACAAATCCTGCAAGAGAGACATTTGTGCTGGAAAAAAGTGCAGAGCTTGTCGAGATCCAGGAAGGAGAATCGTGTAGATTTTGGATCTTCCTGGACAAGCTCTGCCCATGGAGGGGAGGAGGGGAGGAAGGGAGGAGGGGAGGACAGTGACTTGCGAAGCTAACAAAGTTACTTCGTCCAATCATTTGTCATGGATCATATTCATTCAATCGTATTCATAATCACCTCAACAATGTGTGTCCCAGCCTTCAGAGGTGCTAGTGGTTGGCTTTGTTAACTTTGACCAGATCCAGGATGTTTCTCTGTTTCCAGGCTTCAGGCTGAACTAAGCTAACTGTTATCTCCGGATCAGTGGTATTGATCTTCTCATCTAATTATCATGTAATTGTAATAAGTGTTTGTTCAAAATGTTGAATTCCTTTCAGTTTTATATTAGCAATGGACAGAAATAGTTTGTTTAATGTGGTAGGAGTGGCTCGTAGTGACTCAGTTGTGAAACATTTTAGTATAGTTTTCCTTTTATGACCATTTTTATGTGCCATGTCCAGACATCGCAGTTTGCTGTTTCTTGCCAAAAGTATTGATAAGCCCACTCTCTGACCAGCACCAAATAACAGACAAAGTTAGCGACTAACAAGTGAACACAGTGGAGCACTTAGCAGCTAAAGCGACAGATAAACTCTATTTATCAGGAGTTGGAGCAGAAAATACCAAAGTTCTACACAAACAGAACTCATACTCAGCTTAGTGTGCCACCCCAAAGTGACCAAAAAAAAAATGAATCAATGCAGATTCAAACCTCAAAATACTAAGCATGCCTATAGAGCAGAGTGTTTACTCAATACAATGAAAAGCTCTCCATCTCAGAAAGGGAATTTTAAACCAAAGTCAGGTTGGGATGGTTGCTCCTTTATGTCCACGGGCAAGGCAGGAAGTGTAGGAACATGAAGAAAAATGGTTTTAGAAATCGACATAGTCACTCGACTTGTCCTGGCAGAAAAGAAAAAGGTAGAGTATCCATCCTCCCTGTCTGTCTCCTTCATGGTGTCTCAGTCTGTCTAGCCAGCCCCTCACAGTAATTCAGCTTTTCTGTAACTAGGACACATTTCTGCCACATGGACCCCAGAGAGGCAGTAGCCTTCATGAGATTATTGTAGATCCACAAAAGACAGCTTAGTTCACAGACAGGTACAGGTGGGCGAAGGTTGCTGCGACGCCCGACTCTACAAATCACTTCCTATCCAAAATGCCAAACCTGTCTTGTTTCATTTCCAGCTCATTCAGGCTGGCTGAACGTCTGCCTGCTCTCATTCATCTCTCACAAACCTCACTCTCACCTCCATTCATTCTGAAGTATTGGCACTGGCCTATATTTTATTTTGGCTCCTATGTTCACATTATAGAACACTGTTCTGCTCGGTCTACAATGGTTTCATTTATATGTTGATGTGTTTGGAGCTGCTGTTGGATGATGTTTATTTGTCATGTCTGCTGTTGGCTCTTAGTAATTCTTGTAGTGAAACTGTAGACCCTGGTTTCCTCTTTGTTTAAATTACTATCATTATCTTTTCCACTTTGCTGACCACACCTGTCTGTATATTCAATACAACGTGTATATCTGATATGTGATGTGTGTGTGATATGTTGGATATCAGGGGGAGAATTAGCAGCAAGAGGTGCTACACTAGCATTTTAGCTGCAGTAGTTCACAGACTAGCCGTGCAAGTGGACTGGATTTATATCTCTGGGGGAGGGTGGGCTGATCTTAACATTATCTGTGCTGGTCAGTGACTTTAATATTGTAATCAGCCCCATCTCAGTACTAATTACTGCAATTACTGTTTCATCGTGAACTGGCTGCTCCTCCTATCATTTAGATCCCATCTGGAGCAATGTCCTTGTATTTTTTAGTTTTTGTGTGAAGATGGAGAAATTCT
Organism: Seriola lalandi dorsalis; assembly: GCF_002814215.2. Taxonomy (NCBI): domain Eukaryota; kingdom Metazoa; phylum Chordata; class Actinopteri; order Carangiformes; family Carangidae; genus Seriola; species Seriola lalandi. The sequence goes on along the minus strand of NW_019525485.1, from coordinate 1,977,304 downwards.
GAAAAGTTTTGCTGATCGATATGATGACAGAAAAACTACAGCCATCAGGAGAGCAAGAACTCATCACATGTGCTGTTGTATGTCACCTCCAGGACGGTACAGATATTCCTTTGAGTCCAGTTGTTGAGCCGACTTGTTTACGTTTTGCCAAACTGACACCAATGAAAGTAATTAGCGATGAGGAAATCGTATTAGCGCTGCACTCGTGGTTGAACAGACAACCATGGATTAGCTAGTATTTTATCTGACTATAAGAAAATCTATGGACGTTTATTCATGATGGACTTCGGAGATAAGGATACATAAGTCACACTGAATGATATCGATATGTTTATGTGTTTAGATTTGACTGAGTAATGATTCCAACAATAAGTGCGACTTTCACCTCACACACAGTGTTTGCCTCTTCACTGTCCCTCTGTGCAGGCCGCCGGCTGTCTCTGGAGGCTTTGTCCTGTGGATGCTGCGTTTCATTTCATTACATTCGCCGCCTCTCCCTGCAACGTTAATCCCGTCCAAATGGAGTTCATGTCACTGAACCTGTTCCACCAGGGAGCGTGGACGAACTGAGCCGCTCTCCGGGGTGACCCGGCCTTGAGAGAGAGGTCACGATCGATCAAACCTGCACCAGGTCCCAGTAAATGGACCCAACCTTTAATCATTCAGTATTTACCTGTGTGTAGATAGACCGCAAATGAGTGTGATTATTTGACATTAATCCTCTAACATCAAAGACCAAAGTGTTTTCCAGACTTTATGTATTTATTAATCACTGTTTACTTTACTGTTTATTTGAGCTGACAGTTGCAATAAAGTGTTGTCACCCACAAACAAAGTCTCTACAGTCCCCAAAGACCAACACACACACACACACACACGCACGCACGCACGCACGCACGCACGCACGCACACACACATTCAGAGCCAGCACTCCACATACTGCCAAACTCACATAAATCCTCCCTCTCTCACGTACAGACACGCAAAGGTCACCATTGTCAACCTCTTCCCTCAGATACAGTGAGTGTTGTTTTTGCTTCTGTCAGCAGCGTCAGCGTACACACACACACACACACATACACACACACACATAGTGAGAGCCTGATTAAAACTATTGTTCACAACAGGCCTTCATCACACTTCCATGTAAAGGTCAAATAATAGCAGTGACTGCAGCCTGAAATCACTGTTGTACGGTGACGCTGAGAGATTAACGCGCTCCAATATAGAAAACACATGCAAATATGCAAACGCCAACAGTAGTGACCGTATGAGCACCAGGCCAGGAGGTATGAATGCACTGCTGCAGAAATAGTGGACAGGCTGCGTGGATGTTTAAGAGGAGCTACAGGAAGGTACAAACTGCAAACTGCCAGAGCGTACAAGGGAAGACACCTCAACCGCAGCAAATTGAAAGGTGGGAGAACTTTGACAAAGAAGAGGGTCATCAGCTGAACTTACAGAGGGGGGTACGACATCTTGTTACACTCGCATCTCCAGCTGCGAGACGAACGGATGCTTCTTTAAAAGGTAGAAGTAATCAAAAAGGGTCCTATGAAGTCATGAACCAAGATCCATGTTCCCTTACAGAGCCTCAAAATGTGTAAAGACTCTTGAGCATGAAATTCAGAGTTACTGAGGGACGTGAAACTGAAATAAAGATCAGAACAAGATGCGTTTTGCTTGTGCGATCAAGCTTTATGTCTTTTTGCAGTTTTTAACATCTTCTCTTTGTGATATTATGAGGGTGGAATACTGCCTTTCTCCAACAAAATGAAATGACTTTTTTCCTATAATAAACCATAGGTGACGAAGCAGTTTAAAAGCATTGTAAGGTGTTTTCTTTGCAAGGTGCTTGAAGAAGGAAAACAGGTCAATAAAGATGTCAAGCAAAAAGTGAGACAGGCAAGATCAGGCTGGAAGAATAAAAGTGTAAGTAAATGTAATGGTGGTGACAGGGAGACGAAAGAGAGAGAGAGAGAGAGAGAGAGAGACGGCCGCCCACTCAGAGCGCGGTTCTGCTCCAGGTTTCATCCTGTTAAGCTTTTCTTCCCCACTGTCGCCAAGTGCTTGCCCATGGGGCAACGCTGGGTGTCTGTAAGTAATATTGTAAAGAGTACGGTCTAGACCTGCTCTATATAGAAGGTGCCCTGAGATCACCTCTGTTATGATTTGGTGCTATAGAAATAAAATTGACTTGACTTGACTTTAAATGTCAGAGACAAACACCAACAGAGTCTAAATCAGACAGAGAATATCAGAGATGAGACTTAGATACAATTAGTTCTTCTTTTGTTTTGACTCTGTTTTGATTTAAGTGCCCAGTGTAGGATGTAGTAAAGACACTCACCTGGGCAGGTGCAGCAAGCTTCCACTCAGGCTGTTGCTAAACACGAATGAAATTTGTCCCAAAAGGTGGCCTGTGACACACACACACACACACACACACACACACACCTGCTGCATGACTAACCCACTCATATGGAGGGATCATTATAACATGTCCCTGGGATATATGTGCTCTTGCTGTTATATATATGCTTATGTGTGTGTGTGTGTGTGTGTGTGTGTGTGTGTGTGTGATTGACAGCTCTGTTCTGCCGCCCCGCTCAGCTCTCCTGTGACTTCGCGCGAATGAACTGTCAGAGAGTTGAAAGACAGACAAAGTCCCAAGGCCAACACTGACTGGAAGGATCCCAACAGAGAAATCGCTTGTACCACAATTATATTTCATCACCGCTCTTTTTTATTAGTATTATTAGAATTTTTTTTGGCTTGCCGCCCAAAAATGTTGCACTTCCTGCAGTTGCCTGTCACAGCTGTCATGTAACGAGCTGTCGTCACTTGTAGCTCACTTTCGTTAACTTTTCTTAAGAGATTCAGGACGTGTTTGGAGGGAATGAGCTCGGCACACATTAGTTTATTTTCTGATCCCTCACAGCATCGACGGATGGATGTGAGAAAAAGGAATTAAATTAATTTCTCGCTTTTGATAGGCAACTCAATTCATTTTGCTCACGGCTATGTGTGTATAAGAAAAAAACAGTGATGTGGAGTCAGACGGGATTCTGGGGAAAACAAATGCTGAGTCTTGAGCAGCAGCGCTGATCGCTCTCAGTCCAACATAGAACTAGTATCCAGGAGGCTGTCCTTCGTCGCTCTGCCTCATTAACACGAAACACTGGGAACCACTGGAGCTAATTAAATGACTGGTCCCTGCATTATTTACAAACAGCGACCCATCATCTTCTCTGAACACACAGAGGTCTCACACTCTGTGGCTTCATCAGAAGAAGTAACATGTGCCTGCCCTGTCACCTTGCTTATATTAAACCTATAATCAGCTCAATGACTGACCATGAGTCTGCAGAAATGATGTGATGCAGTCGTGTCAACGTGGAGCAGAATCTCAGAGGAAAGTTTCCTGTAGCGTCAATGACATGAAGAACTGAGGCTGTTTTCAGAGCACAGGCAGGAACTACCCAGCGTTAGAGTGGTGTTCCTAATAAAGTGCTCAGTGAGTGTATAAAGCTGATGAAGTCTAGTCCCTGTTTACACTCTCTGATGGAGCCTTTAGTTTCCACACGTTTCAGGAGAGAGTGAACACAGCTGCAGTGAGCTGAGCTAATGAAGAGTGTGATGTAGGTCTGTCTATTAGCCTGACCTGATAAAACAGACTCACAGCAGCTAATGCACAGCTGTTACTAATAACATTAACGATGGCTCTGCTTCATGTTCAGAGTCACAGTAAACTGGCGTTGAAGCCAGAAGTGAATGTCTCACTCCGTTCCACAAAGAAATGAACGGGAAGTAAAATCCAGTCGGATATGTGGCATTAGACAGAGCTAATTAGTGAAAATAATCAATCAAATAAAAAAAATAATAATTAAAAAGTAAAACTTTACAACACAGCCTGTGATATTAATCAACCGCTAATAAAATACTTATTGGTTCCTACTGGTGTGACGACCCCTTCCTCTTTCCTGTCACTCTTTGCCTCTGTGTCACATGTCTGGTGGGTGGGGGCGGGGGGGTCATCTGCACCAACTGGTGTCACCTGGGCCTGGTGTTAGCAGCCTACAAAAGCTCTGGCTGCTGCTCCCTCACCGTTAGGATCTTTAAGTCCTTTGTTAGAACATATAACTCTCTTAATCATGTGCCTTTAAAATAACACTGTAAAATAACACAGTGCTGCGTCATTGACCAGGTTTTTGTTGGTCAATTCCGCTGCCTCAAGATAACAATGTGCCAACAATACACCTGACCACACCCCACGGCTGCTCAGTGTATTTGCTGTTTCAACAATGTTGGATGGGAAAATGACACTGACTAGCAAAGAAATTAGCAAAGACACTTGCGTTTCACTTTGCGCAGGGTGTAAGACAGGGCCCTCAGTGTGTATCTCGTGATGTCTGCATTTTACTTATATTATACTATATATCTATAGTTGTTCCCTGTTTGTATAGACTGAGTGTTCATCAATTGTCCTTCTCACATCAGATATTTCTTTTTGAGTGGCTTCTCTGTCTTTGTCTGACTCTTCTATGGACATGAGCATCAGATCAGAGGAGTACTTATTGAGAATGGCTTCCCACCTGTCTCTGAAGTCCTTTTTGTCATCTCATCCACAGGCCGAGTATCCTGAGGCCTCTGCGGTGAATCCTTTTTCTCTAATAGTCCGATAAGGTTACTTAGTTCACTTTATACAGTTCTCAGGATCAGCATTGAGTGCATCAGTAAAGTTATACAGAGACCACAGTGGTATGATAACAATAGTACGAGGTTACAGTGAAGCAAAGTTTCACTCTGAGTCTCTGTAGGATTTCCACTGCAGTGTGTTTTCCACTTTCTCATTCATCTCTCTCATGTTTGCATAAGATTGCATCAGTCGCCTTTCATGCCACCCAAGTTCATTCCCAGGAGATGCTGAGAAGGACTGATGTGTTTATATGGCTGATGTTCATCTTTGATCTGCTCTGTAGGTATCTTTGATCTTTCATCTGTTCTTGTTATGTTGAAAAGTAACTCACCTTCTTTGAGCACAGAAATCCATCTCTGTGTCTGACTTGTATGGAAGCCTTGAAGGCAAACTTCAACCTGATTACTGGCCAAGACCCAAAATCAAAGCAAATGTGTTCCACTTACTTTAGTCTGTCTTGTCAAAGTTTCAAACCAAACCATGGTCTTTCATTATTCTTTACTCAATAATTCAATACCTGATTACAAAATATATCCTGTAAAATCTTTCTCACAATGTACTTCCACTTCAGTGAGGATCTGAACACTTCTTGCGGCACTGCTAATTAGCACTGACATAACCTTGAAGTTAACGCTCCTTCTTTGCTCGGTTCTAATTCTTACCTTTTTAGAAGGATTCCGAGTTGAAGGTGACGTCTTCTTCGTTTATGTAGATGCCAAAACACGTGCACGGAGGTGGGCGTCGTCAGCGTGGTGAGGAGGATGAGGAGGAGGAAGATATATTGGAGCAAGTTGTATCGGAGGACCTGGAGGATTGGACACACACAGTTTTGTAATCAATCACGATTCGTAATCTGTTGTTGTGTTTCATTGTATCCTTGTTTGCTTGTTTCCTGTTTGTTTTAAGGTGAGGTAGTGGAGTGGTCAAAGTTTAACTGCTGACAAACGATCTTTGTATCTTTGGATTAAAATGATTATTAAACGATAATATAAAATCTACTTTAAAAAAAAATCATCTAACTATTAATGTCTTGGGGACTGGATTTCAGGCTGAGTGGGACTTTAAGTTCTCCTTCCTCTCACACCTCTGGTTTTTGTGAGTGAAGTTTGTATGTTATTTTCACAAGAAAGGAGTGAATTGCTTATGGAAATGTTAACATAATGGCGTCATTAGGAAAAGGAGAAAGTTTGTTCAGCTTTTGTTTATCAGTGTTTTGATGAAGGAATAAGTGTTTCCACTATTTACATTTTATACAAGTGCGCAGGGGTTTAAATAGACAGCAGCGATTCAGAACGTCACTGACACATTTGATTAATGAGTAAATAAATGTGAGTATCTAAAAAGAGAGTGAGACAGTGGAGCAGACGCACACAGACAGAGGCAGGAGACAAGCCCTTCCTCACGAGGCGATGCTCCTTTTAACTTCATTGTTGCAAAAGAAGCCACGTCCTGCTGATCCAGGAACACATAAAATGCTCTACGTCATGAATTCATTCGGTTATAATAAAGTTCAGGTCTAGATCAGCCACAGTGCAGCGTGACGTAGAGTTGGACTGGCACTGCTTATTTTTTGTTTGTTGGACCGCCAATGGTTAAATGAAATTTCCCATGAGCAGCACTGACTCTGCTGTCTGACTGTGATATGTGTGGGAGTCTGAATCATGGTGGTCTGTGGGAGAGCTGGTATCAGCAGCAGGAGCAGCAGCAGCAGCAGCAGCTGAGTTGAGGTGAGTTTACAGGTTTGTAGAAACCTCTTAGGGGAAAACTTGTGTCAGCCAGGAAGTAACCTGGGATCCTTCAGCAGGGAAGCTGGTTGCCAACCCTTCTCTGGAATCACTGCACCACCTTGTCATGCTCCAGCCAGAACCTGGCAAGTACTTTCCACACACACACAGACACACACACACACACACACACACACACACACACACACACACACACAACAGAGCTTATTTCCAAAACAACAATAAGGATAATTTATATTCTAGACAGGGAGGTTCCCCCTCTATCTGGTCTAATTCTGGGCCAGCTGCCGTGTAACAACTTGGCTGTGTTTTGGGACCCAGACAACAGATTATTATCTGGGTGGATATCATATTTTTATGATCCTACTTTGCAGATAAAAAAAATGCAGCTCTAAACAGATGGACATTTTTACTGTCTGGATTAGAATTAACCATGGAGGGAAAAAAAGGTGGTCTAGGAGGAGGAATATATGATATAATAACTTACATATATATAATAATATAATGAATCTATCTATCTCATTTATCCACACATTATTCTGAATGGTCAGATTCCTGTGGATTTTTGCACTGTTTATATTTGACTTGCTGCAGCTTCTGTAGAAGGTGTCTGCAAATGTCAGCAGGCCTGCCTGAGTTTACAAGGTGATAAATTTATCGGCTGCTCAGGAAGGAGAATCATTTCTCAAGGAAATATCTTGGTGTTTATGATTCTGCTTTGTAGCTCGAGACAGATTGGCATTACACACTAATTTAGTTTCAAGGGTGAAGACGGAGGAGAGAGTGATATGTAGTGACGATGCTTAAATTCACTGGGCTCATTCACGGCCATGCCTTTGCTCTCAACAGTTGGCTTAAATTCTTCTCATTGAGATCCACTTTAATGTCTGTGCAGTAAATATGAAGCAGTCAACTAAAACTAGACACAGGGGAAACAGCCAGGGTCTGCCGGAATGTAACAAATCCTCCTTCCTAAAACTCTAATTTTACTTCTACATTCACTCATTTAGCAGACACTTTTATCCAATTACAGGGGAAGGACATCACTAAAGCTTCAGTGCAGTAGGATACCTAATAAGTGAAGGAGATCAGGTAAAGAAGTGCATGTTAAGAGCTAGTAAGACATGTTAGAGTGTTAGAGGTGTTTAGGTGTTAGGAGAGGAAGTGCTCTCTGAAGAGATGAGTCTTTAAGAGATTCTTGAAGACAGAGAGGGCTGCTCCTGCTCTGATAGCTTTCAGTAGCTTGTTCCACCATCAGGGAACCACAGACCAGAACGGTCTGGACTGAGACTGGCTTGTGTGCAGGGATGGTGATGACAGACAACATTCCTTGGAGGAACACAGTGGCTGAGAAGGAGCATAAGGCTGAATGATTGAGTTCACATAGATGGGTGCAGAAACAGAAGTCACTCTGAAGGCAGCATTAGTGACTTGAGTAGCCAGTGTAGGTCGCTGAGCAGCAGAGTGACATGTGACCTTTTGGGTTGATTGAAGACCATTCGGGGCCATCTGTAAGGGTTTCAGTGCACACAAAGGGAGGTCCACCAGAAGAGCATTGCAACAGTCACGGCGAGAGATAACCATGGCCTGGACCAAGAGCTGGGTAGTGTACTGAGTACTGTAGTGTCAGTCAGGTTAGGCCTGATTTTTCTGATGCAACCACTGCAATACAGTTAGTGAGGTTTCGTTGTTAGTGACTAGAGGCTAAGCTAATAGGCTATGTATACTGTTCTCATCTACAGTAGCATAAAACAGCAAGCTAAACTCATTCCCACAATAATTGCAAAAGACAAAACAAAACAAAATGGCAACACCTGCTGTTTTAACAGGAAATTACCAACAGGAAATACCAAAATAAAAACCATAACTTGAAAATAAAATCTCTATTTAACTTCATCTTTTCCTAGTTTACATTACACTAGGCTAGAATCGGAGCTAAGCTAACAGGGTAGCAACAAAGTGTAGCCCGTAACGCTAAGACCATTTTAAAAATGAAACATAATGTGGTGGGTTAAAGACCAAGTAATTAAAAAAAAGATTGCAAGGCATTAGAATTGCGAGACCCTGTAGGATGTGATGAAATATCTGTTCTATTCACTTTACTTCTATCAAACTACAGCAGCCTGTTTTCTTTTTCTTTTGTACCTACATGAGTATGAGGTCTATTTTACACAAAGTTGGACTGGAGAACAACAAACTCAAACCTGCAGATGACTTCATACGCACAGAAGTCATTTTTAGATCACTTCACATTTTATAACAATGTCAGCATTATCAAATCAAAGTGAGGCAGACACTGACTACTGGGACGATGAAGGCAGAGCTGCCAGACTGTGACATAGAGTCACCATTGGCAGCTGAAACTGATGCTGCAGTGAGTAGTTTCATCGTTGAGTAGTTATGTTTGGTAAATTATGTTGTCAGTATGAGGGCAGATGAAAGCACTGTGTTTTTTAAGAATAGAAGAAGGAAATATTCTCCAAAGATAAACTGGAATCATGTCTTGACTGCAGAGCTGAGAATAATTTCTGGTAATTCTCAAAAGAAAATAAATTGAAATTTACTCAGTTAGATGAGTTGTTTGCCTCGACGGAAGTGAAACAGCCCTTTATTGGAAATAGTGTGCGTGGTGGGGGGGCTTTTGAACCCACTCTGTTCATCATGCTGGTGAATGACACAAAGTGTTCAATTTTGATTTTCAGTTTAGTCCAGAACACTCAGTTCTAATTCTCAGTTCTAATATTTGTTCATGTCTCGCCTCTGCGCTCTGTCTGTTTACAATATGCACCAGCCTGAAGGTGAAATATTACATTTCGTCACTGTGGTTTGGCACACAGGATGATTCTTGAGCTGGTTCCTCTGAAATTTGTGAAAGCCTCTCTTCTACAGACACTGTGCACACTTTTCTTCCAACATTCTGTGTAAGCAGCACAGAAAGAGTCAGTATGATGGCCTCTGGATCTGAGGGATCAGTGGCCTGGACTTGATTTTGGCTGTGACCACAGCCATCAACGTGCTCAGATCTCTCATGAGTGGGTTCTGTGCATAGACTGTAAATAAAAGCTCCCACAGGTTTCTGATGAGCAGTTTTCAAGCTCAGAGTAAGCTGCTCTACGGTCGCCATCATGGCATTGCCTGACTCTGTCTGACATCCTGCAAATCCAAAAATGTGCAAGGAGGTGGAACATGTGTGAGCACAGACGCTAATACCTGCTATTTAGCACTAACATATAAATAAAAATGATGCTAGAATTTCACTAGAATTTAGAAGAATGTAAGGGTGGCAATTTTCCTATAAACCCTAGTTACAGATATAATATGCAACTTTTCCACATTAAAAGGTCTAAAAATGACTAGACCTATGTTCTATATTTCTTTAAGTTGTGTTCTTACATTATCCCAAATGTTTCCAGTAATTCTCAAACCTAGAGAAATATGTGATTTTATTTTTGGGCAGTTCTTGCCTTTAATGTGATAGGGACAGTGATAGAGTGACAGGAACGCTGGTGAGAGAGAGCGAGAATGACATGCAGCAAAGGGCCCAGGCTGCATTTGAAACCCGGGCCGCTGTGGTAAGGACTGAACCTAAGTGTTACGCACTCTACCAGATGAGCCACAAATACATGGTCATGACATCAAATACTCTATGATCATGTGTCAGTGTTGTGTTTGCCTGCCTGAAGCTCAAAATGGACTTTTATCCAGTTTTAAGCCACATACACTTTTTACACCTTGGTTGTTTTCAGCTCTATATTTGAACCAGATGAAGGATTTTAGTTGTTGGATCTGAAGTTTTCAGAGAAAAAAGCATGAAATTGATTCATTTTTTCCCCTGGTGTGTTTGTTATGGAGAGGAGGACACCTCTGTGGATAATTCAGCTGCTGGTAAAAACCTGTTGAACGTCTGGATCATAAGTTATCAGAGAAACAATCAGAACAAAGGTTAGCATCAATCTCAGCTCCAACTGTTCCCTGAGCCTCTGTCTTCTGTACAGCATCGCTCAAACACCGACTTTACATGTCAAACTGCTTCATTCAATGTTTTTAACTGTTAGAATCACCGGGTCTGTTTGATTCCCTGAACCACTGACACTGAAGGAATCCAAACAGGGAGGAGCTTACGGTAATGGTGGTTAAAACAACAACTCCCATGATTCCAAGCTATTACATGACATCACCCAACGCCGTCTTTTGTTATTGTTTTGATTGGGAGACCCCTAGAGGAAGAGGTTACAGACTGTGGGTTTAAACAGTGTGTCATAAAGCAGGAAAACTCAAAACAGACGGGTCTAACAATGTAATCCAGCTCTATCTATATTTTTTTATTATGCAGAAAGTGAAAACGCAATACTACATCTAAAAACAACTCAATGAGAATATTCTAAACTGCAGTTACTGTGAACACCAGAGTCCAGATGACGCCAAGTACCACAGGATCCTCAGTACCAACACAGGCAAAAAAAAGTGTAAGACAAAAAAGAACCAGGCTGTGGAAATGTAAACAAAGTTTTTGCTTGTTGTGCTTAAAGTGCATTATTCAGCCAACACATTTCAACATCCTCTAAAAAAATGAAAAGATCTTCAATTAATCATTCAGTAAGCAGTTGTTAAGTGGTTCTCATTCAGTCTGATTTTTTATCTTCCTGACTTGTTTGCCCAGAGAAAATGCTCAGAAAAAACTCAGAAAACAACATTTAGCTTGTAACACACAAAACTTTCAAAGCAATTTCGTTTTAGAAGCAGATTTCTCCTGTGTGTTTTGGCTGTTAGAGTGAGAGGCTTTAGCCGAATACATCTAAAAAGAAAAGAACTAAAAGTAAACATTGAGTAAACAAACATAAAAAGTAAGTCATTCTCTTTTCTCATGCTGCTGCGCTTCTGTGCTCCAAATACACTCTTCTCTTCTCCATATTGCACCACACCTGTCCATCAGGATCTTCTATAGCCCCACAAAAAAGCTCACAACAATCAATACATGGACATCAGCATGTTACTCAGCAAACCCATCAGTGATTGGTGCGAACAAATAAGTGTGTTGTGTACTCCAAGTTCTAACTGGAGCCACAAACCACCAAGAAACAATTGTTCCAATTTAACGTAAAGGCTGATTTCCAGAGACTGTCCCGTAAAAAACTAGCCCACGGGTCGTCTGTGCAGCGGGTTATTTTGAGCCATAGTTACGTTTTGTTGCTAGGCGACATCTAGTGGTCGAAGTAGGAGCAAAGGAAGAAGTGCGGTGACGTAGTATAAAGAGAGACAAAGTCATCGTTAGGAGGAGGTTGTGAGTTTGATTCCTATTTGAAATCAACATTTTATGTTAGTTACCTTTTCCATATCTTTGGTAATTAGAGTCAAGGTGTGAGCCATGCACCTGCGGCGATAGTGGGATTTTCCAAATGTTCATCATCTTCATCTTCATTCATTGTCTTCTTCAGCTGCTTCATCATTGTTAACTGGAGAGATCCAGGGGTGGTGCTGAAATCTCATTGGCCCCTGAGGTGCTCCTGTCCTGTCACTAGTTGCCTGGCCCTTTACAAATGAATAAATGTCAAACTGTGGCACTTTCTTTTAACCGTAGTGATCAACAGGTAAATACAGAAACACGCTGCAAGTAGCACAGATGACAATGGAAGTCTTTGCAGGAACACAAAAGTACCAGAAAAAAAAAAACGTCCTTACTGTCAGAGAACAGACACATGTATGAAGAGAATATCAGTGACATAGTCTGATAACCTGGTCATGCTTGTTGTGCTAGCTATCTAGCTAAACTTCCTACGTTAACTGTGTCACAATGCTGTGGCAGCCTGTGGTGTACAGGCTCTTGCTTGAGTCAGCATACAGAACACAGATGTTGCCCGGTAACCGCTGGGGCGCTGTCTGTCTTACAATGTACACAAACTGGGTTTTCAGTGTTCTCACATCACAGAGGTTTTAGTTGGGATGACACATGAAACCTCCCTGTGGAATTATAGCAGATTTACCTGCTGGTAAACTTTTCTAGTTGGTCTATAAAACTATAATAAAACACAAGAGCTTCTACTTCAGCTATATAAAGTAGACCAGCAGTAAGAGCCAATAATAAAGATAGACTTTGAGAAAAGTTAAGATTAATGGTAGTGGCCTTTCTAATCTAATCTGTTCTATTGCTGGTGACTGGTAGAACGCTTGGAGTCAGATAAATAGGCAGAGAGCTGATAATCAGATAAATGATTTGGAAATGAGAGAGAGAGAGAGAATGTAAAGTACTAAGAACAGGGCAGAAAAGATAGAGGGACAACAACTGGGGAAAAAAAAGAAAGAAGTCTGTTTTTTAGTTAAAAGTTTTATGAAATCAGTTTCTGTAACAGTAGAAGAACAGATGGGAAAATCAATTACACATTTTTCTGGCAACAGGTGAGGATAATGTGATTCCCTACCTTTAAATCAGCTAGCAGAGTGTGTGTGTAGGTGTGTGTCTGTGTGTGTGTGTGTGTGTGTGTTGTCATATGTACTTCATCATTCTTCCTTCTGAAGACCAGGGATGCAAACTGGTCAGGGGGAAAAAAGGTGAGAGGGATGTGTAAGCAGAGAAAAACACAGACTCATTGCACTCAATGACTTTTTGGATTACTCCTGTGCTGCTCACCATCTAACCGAATGACAAGATTGAGCAAAATAATTACAAAGTATAAATTTATTAAGTGCAACCGTACCTGTAGTAGGTACTGCAGTCACAGTAGGTCACCGCGCATGCATCGAGGCAGCCAGGACTCACCACGACCCCCCCCCCCCATTTGTTTTCAGTGGACACCTCCGTGGTGCCGTGGTTGACAGAAACCACTCACTGCCCGATTTACATTGCGCATGCAGTGCACATCAATTGGCTCGATCTACATTCGACCACCAACGTCTAATCAGTTTGTCCTTCAGTCCAGGTGAATGTTTGCACCAAATTCAAAGAAATTCCCTTGAGGTGTTACACAGATACTGAGTTCAAGAGGCCAAAACCGCGTTTTGTGAGATGACCACCAAAAGTCGGTCATCAGTTCATCCTTGAGTCCAAGTGAATGTTAGCACCAAATATGAAGAAGTTCTGTCAAGGTGTAACTGAGAGATCATGTCCACTAGAATGGGCTGCCCTATTAGAGACCTATTAGGCAAATAGATTGAACATTTCTGAAATATATTCAGGGCCCAGACCATTTAGTGACTTGTAGGAAGCCGGTGCAAAGACTTGAGAACTGGAGTAACATGCTCTCTGTTCTTAGTTTTAGTCAGAGCTCTAGCAGCAGCATCTGAATAACCTGTAGTTGTCTAATGGTATTTGGTGAACCAGTGAGGAGAGTGTTTAACTGAGAAAAATCTTTTACCTGTAATTATTCTGATGATTCTGATGTTTGTTTATTGCAAAATGAGACTTTGATTCCATTATTATTATTAGTGCATCTTGATCAGGTCTCTGCAGGCAAGACAGTCCACAACAGGAAAATATAATTGTTGTGAAAACCTCCACAGGCTTCTTGGAATGACTGCAGATGTGCACAGCAGGAAGTGGCTTTGGCAGCTAAACCATTCATTGTTTGTCATTCTACAGATGTCACACTGTGACAATTCAGCAACAAACTTGACATCGGAATACGCCGTCTCTCCTGTGAAATAATAATTAAAATTTGAATTATTTATAATTAATACAAAACTGGTTGGTGAAGCTTTTTATATGATCGCATCAATCCAACACTCTTTCAGTCATTATTCTGTGTCATCTTGTAAATGAAACATGAACTGAAGCTGAGCTGAAATGATTTATATGAAACTTATGTGAGCCTGTGACTCTGTAGATCCAAACAGGCAGACAGCACTGAGACCCAGGTGCTGCTCTCATCAGGACTGTGTGTTACAATACATGACCCTGAAACCATGCAAGACAAGAGTGTGGTGCTTATCTGCTAACTGTAGCCAAAGCTTCAGAAATGCAGCTGTGTATTTTCTTTTTTTTCTAGATTTCTGCCCCAGCTATAACTTTGATACATTTTTCTAACATACTGTATGTAATTATATGTAATATCTTGTCACAATTTACAAATATGTGAATGAATATGTCGTCAACCGTAGATAGACATGTATTCATGGTCTGATTTTAATTTCTGCAACCTCAGGAGTCCATCTCTGTATTCAGCAGGATAAATTAATGTCCGGTTGATTTTTCTTTCAAAGGTGCTTTAGAAGTAGCAGGAAACACTGTGTGAGTCTGTAAAAGTGTCTGACCAGGGATCAGCGTGTGAAGCATTTATGGATGCTAGTCTCACATAGCCAGATCTATCTCCACGGCGCTGTTTGCCATTTTTTTTACATCCCGCCATACGTCCGTTTTGGTATCAACTTGGTTTTTCATTCATCACTCTCATTGAATTTGTTCATGTGCGTTAGTGTGTTTTGTGTTGTGTAACTATTTAGTTTCTAGTAGTAGCAATAATAACACTGTACAGTCAAGTTAGGTGTTTCTCTGTTTTTCTTTGGCTCATACACATGAGTTAAACAATTCTTGTTGGCAGAGCACAAAAAGTAATGTTTCATTGTCATTACACGTGACTCTGTAACGTCATCTTTGTGGACAGATAGTTAAATTGGGTATGTGAATAATTCTGATTAATATTCCTCAAGTCATAACCATCTGATGTTAGCAGAGGTGTGTGTGATTATATTGCAGCAGCCTGGTGTTATTTGCATGTTATATAATGAAAGTGCCAGTGACAGTTGTACACTCCGGCTCGGTGCTGCAGATGTATCAACATATCCGTCCTGCTGCCTTCAGATCGCTGCAGGGACTTAACGAATTAGAGAAGCTCTACATCCAACATGCAGCAGGTACGGACAGCAGATGTCGGAATCAGATGCAGTCAGCTCTGTCGACTTCCCGGCTTTATGGCAATGGCAATTTTATTTATAGAGCACAATTCATTACGCATAGACTCAACTCTAAACACTTAAAGACAAAATATAAAAATATTGGCATAAACATGACAAAAGCGTAACATAGACAACATAAATATAAGAATGTAAGCATGAGGAAAGTGCAGAAACTCAGTCAATGCATCATTAACCCAATGTACATCAAACATCAGACAGCAGTAAACACACACACTCACACACACACACACACACACACACACACACACACAGTAATTAATCATCCACAATAAAGGTTCATTTCTGATGAAGCATCTACTGATTGGTGAGTGTTGAATGAAAGTATTTTATTTACATTTGAAGTATTATCGTGATATTGATGCACATTTCCTGCAAGTATCTGGTTTTCTCTTGTTCATGAGATTGTGTGTGAGGCTCAGCCACTCAGCTGTCAGATGTGGTTTCCTGAGACGCTTTTTCTCTGTATAACATCTAATCCACCAACATACCAACAACTCACTTTGTGCAGCCTCATTTGAATGAGCCTCAAACCTCTGCACTGACACCAAAATACCACACAGGCAGGTCAAGCACGTCAGAGCCCTCCCTGCCCTGGTTCAAAATAAGGCCTGTATCTCTTGACTGTTCGTCACAGTCTTTCTTCTTCATCAGGATTTACCAGTCAAACAACAAGCAGTCAGACATTTTACAGTCTGAATTTATAAAGCAACACAGGTAGCATTAGCTAAAAAGTATTCTGAGGCCAGAACGCTGCAACTTACGATTCACTTATAGATGTTTTTGATCATCTTTTTTTTAATAATTCATTAGGGATGATGCAGTTTACCATAGTTCCAATACAAAGCATGAAACTGATGAGAGTTTACAGCTACTGCTAATTTTCAACTCTTGTTTATTGGGCTTTTACATGTACTGTGTATCCGTCAGTCAGTTTTCATTTCACTGTTATGAAAGCAGAGTGAAATACTATATTGAAATGCATTGATTGTGATGGATAGTGTAAGAAGAGACAACAACAACAACAACAGAACAAGCAGACCAACAGTCAAACAAAAGCATATAACAATAGATACAATTAGCTAGACATAGGTACAGCTGTGGTTTGCTTTCAGCAGCACTTAACCTTGGTTGTATAGGAATTTATAATTGGAGTTAATTAGATTTCAGTTGGTCATGTGATCCAGAGTTGACACCCAAAGGGGTTGGAGGAAGCTGACTGTCTAAATTGATGTTGTATTTTACAGTTTCCATTCACAACACTCCTAGTTACTCTGTTACTGTCTGAGCTTTGAATATATCTGGAAAGAGACTCTGGGGCTAAACTGTTGATACATTTATAAACTAATTATGACGAAGCAAAGATGAATAAAGCTCTCAAAACTTCGATTTTAGCTTTTCAGTATGTGACAGTGACGCCTTCGAACAGTCCTTTTTCCATTATTTTCAATGCCTGATTGTATAAGGATGTGAGGGGTCTGACTGAAGATGGTGACGCTTGAGCCCATACTGTGATACAATATGAATTTCATAGTGTTGTCTAGGAAATGTCAAAACTTTTGAAAAATGCTCATCACAAGTTTTATTTATAGAGCACAAACTCAATTCTTAACATTAATGTACAAAATATAAAATGTGGGCATTAACATGACAAACAGGTAACAGACAGCATGACTAAAAGAATGAATCATTCGCCCAAGTTCCTGGAGCCAGAGGTGATATCTTCAGATCGCATGTTTTGTCCAATCAACGGTCCAAAACCCAAAGATGTCATCTTGTAATCATATCCATCAGATATAACTATTCCAGAATACATTAAATACAGTAATTGGACTGCAGATGGCCTTGTTGTTTGAATGTGCGTAAAGCTGGAGATGAATGACAACAAACAAAGGAGCAGAAGGAATGGGGAAGATACAAAGAAGGGGCAACAGATCGATAGAAAAACATTTCCTGTGGAAGACCTTGGATTCAACACAAAATGAAAATAAATGTTGTCTCCCGCCGCTGCTCTCTGTCTCTCTCTCTCTCTCTCCCTCTCTCTCTCTCTTTCTCTCTCTCTCTCTCTCAGCTGTAAAAATGGCATTATGGATTTGAGTGGACGTAAATTTCATTGTGATGAATAGCACCATTGATCAGGTCATTGTTACCGTTCTTCTTTATGGTTGCAATCATTTATTGTCATGAGGGAGGGGCCGCATCCAATCCTGCATTTACTACGTTAGACACTGAATACACAAGGTATTCATTCACCTTCAGATGCTTATCCCATTCTTCAGATACCTGTTTATATTTTACCTCTTCTATTTTGTTACACTCTCTGTCCTAATATTAATTTCAGAATTATAATATTTCTTTTTTTATATGTATATATATATTTTTATATGAATATATATTCTATGATATATCTTTATGTTTATGTTATGTCATCCTAACAGTGACTTCTTGTGGCCATGACAATTCTAACTGTCAGGAAAAGTAGCATGACACTTTATGTGACCTATTTAACCCATTTCTCATTTTGTGTTTTGACTTTCACTTGTGACTTTTATATTCCTGATTGGTTCTTACAGCTTGCTATACATATCTTGAAGTGAGGGAACATACGTATGTCCATATTTATGACCTGACCAAATCGCTCAAATCAACCATGTATTAACATAAATATTTGATTGATAACATAATTTGAAATATGTATCTTATTACACAATGATTATCTCATGTCCATCCCATGGAAAAGTGGCCTGTGTGTATACCGATCTCATTATGTGGCAACAGAATTTTACAGCAAGCCAAACTCCGTCCAATAAATGCATGAGTCATGGATGATCTTAGTTGTGCCTTTAATGAGATGCCATAGATGCGTGTATGAATCAAGAGTGAAACTGTAGAAAAACAACATAATACATAAACAGTTTAATAGTGTTTGAGCTGGTGTGATGATAAGGTAGCTATGGCTTACTGCTACATACCATATTCATTTGAAATGAACCAAAAGGTCTGAATTTTTACAATAAATGTATATTAAATTATAATAATCCACTTGCACTTTACATACTATTTTAGCCAATACCAATTCCAAAACAAGCACATGTTACAGCTCAGCAAATAAAATATATGTCTTACAAAGTTCACAAAGCACCCTCCTCACAAATATCACTAAATATTATTTGAACATGAAGTTATGTAACACAGAAATTTACAGATGATGCCTTCACAAGCTCAAACAACAGGATGGCAGTAGATATGTATCTGCTACTTGGGCCCAATCCCATTGTCCTCCCTCACAGGCTTAGAGTGGGACAATCCTCATGGACTTCCCGGGAACATTCCTCAAAGTCTGTGAAACTGTAAAACACTGTATTATCATGTATATTCATGTCTGAGGCATTTTTTCTATGTTGTTTGGACAAAATACTGTGTGCTGATAATAAATATACAGACTCAGTTTTGTGCTTATTCACTGAAGACTTTGGGAACAGCTTCCTTGAAGGCCCCATATAGTATAAAGGTAAATGTCCATGTGTTGTTTGATTATAAAGCAGGTCTAGGTTCTATATTAATACTGTGAAAGTATCAAAGCCTCAGTCCACAGAGAAATGCACACAGCCTGTATTCAGAAACTGAGCCTTAAAACCAGCCGTCAGGACGTCTAGAACTTTGTGATGTCACAATGAAACAGTCACATAACACCAAGTGATCATTCCATCACTGAGTTAACAAGTTAAAAAATGTTGAGGAAACACTGCACAGTTGTTGGATGTCATGAAGCTAATATATCACTACACAGCCTTCCCAATGATAGTTATATTGGAGACCAAAGTTTATTTTTTCTGAAATACTGGAGCATTTTAGGCCTGGCCATGCATCACTGAGAAAACAATTAGCCAATCAGAATTGAAGCTCAGAGACTGACATAAAATGATTTGTTCTTGCTAGAGCTCCAGAGAGAAGCCTGAGAAAGGAGATGTAAAACCGTATTGATTTGGTTTATGTATTCTTATGAATATCACAACTTCAAATAAAACACTGGAAAAGTGTAAAATATGGGAACTTTAAAGAATACTCTTATATATTACAGAAATAAACAAAAAATACACATCCCTTGTAATAAATGTATTAAATATTACAAAAATATAAGATTATATGTTGATTTTCTTTGATGTATCACCTATTCTCTGACGCTCAAATTTCCTGCACATTGAACTAATAATGCTCTCTAACTCCTGTCAGTATCCTGCTTTCTTTATCCTCAGCAGACTGTATGTTATTAGATCAGTCTCCTCTGCCTTGCCAGCCCTGCTGTGTTCATTCACTCCCAGCTAAAGCCCAGCTTCACTCAGAGCGTAGCCTTAAGGCACTTTACAGCAATTTAAGGAGGAAAGAGGAATCAGTATTTTTCTGCATCCACCAAACCTCTTTATTGCTTTGGGGATTCACACCTGCGACCTTTTGAACACAAGCTGCCTGCAGAGATCAGCCTGCCCCGTGTGTTTGTATCTGCTGGTTGAGTGACCTGCTGCTCTTGTTCCCTTTGTTCAGAGCACAACTGTCACGCTCAAACAGAAGCACAAGCTTAGGCTGAATGTGTCTTAAGTATTTTAATGAAGTCTGTGGAAGGTCACAATCAAGCTCCAACCTCCAGGGCTGAATAATGAAGCCAACACTGCAGTTCCTCTGATGACCACTAGAGTCTGGCTCCCACAGTGAGTTAATCCCCATAGACTCCCATGTTAAAATGTCCAACTTTACAGCAGAAATAAACATGTTTACAGCCTGGTACAAAAAACACTTTTGGTCTCTAGAGCTAATTTCCTCCTTCATGACGACTGTTTATATAACTCACCTGTTTACATTTTATTAAGGCTTAAAGTTCTGCATAAGTGAGGGCGTGGCTGCTTTGAGTGACAGGTGGGTGAGCGTAGGCTCTCACCCTTAGACTGGCAGAAGCCAGCTGGCTAACACTAGTGTTTTAAACTAAATATGTAGTTGGAGCCAGGAGCTGCTTGGCTTAGCAAAGTGTTTTTCCATTTTGGTTTTTGTACAGATTAAAAAATGAGATATATTGTGAGCTTGGTTTGAGGTACTAGATAAGCAGATCTTCTTTCCTTTGGACAGAGCCATGCTAGCTTTACACCCTTGTGCCCAGCTAAGCTAAGGTATCTTCTTTGTACCTACAGCTCCTTATCATCACAGACATGAGGTTGGTATAAATCCAACCCAACCGGTCAAGGCAGATGGCCGCCCACCCTGAGTCTGGTTCTGCTCAAGGTTTCTGCCTCTTAAAAGAACGTATTTCCTTGCCCCTGTCGCCCAGTGTTGCTCTTGGTGGGAACTGTTGGGTCTCTGTACATGTTATTATAAAGAGAAGGTCTAGACCTGTTCTATTTGGAAAGTGCCTTGAGATAACGTATGTTGTGAATTGGCACTATACAAATAAAAGACTTGACTGTAAATGGTCATCGTGACATTTGAAACCAGATACAAACAGAATGTTTATTGCCCCTTTTAAATTTAATAAATTGATTCTATTGGTGTTATTATTGGATTTAATTCAGATGCAACCGTCAACAGTGGAAGCTTTACAGTCATTGGGTCGCTGGTTTGTTGACACTTCTGCTCATCTTTGGGAGATATTGCAGCTGTCAGAAACTCCAGGTATCTCTGGCCAGGAATTAAAGTTGGAGGTTGACATGAATGGCTTCTCTATACGGTCGCAATTACAGTCAGAATGATGATGGCATGTATGCAGCATTATGCTAATAAGTGGGGCTTTAAATAAGAACAAGACTGGAATTAAATGAAAGTGCTTATTCAAATTCATATTGACTCAAGGATAAGATTTTAGTGAAAACTTCAAAATAAGCAGTTGTTTATGTGGACAAAGCTGCATTTGGATCACAACGCAGGTGAAGTTTGAATACTGATTGGAGAGTGTGACACTGTTTGTGTGGTTCATTGAGATATACTCCTTCATGGATTTATATTTACATCAACCACAAGGCGGCAGTGCGTCATCAGATATCTTCCTTCAGTCAGTGTTTATGCTCATGTAACTCCTGTATGACGTGTGTGTGAGTGTGTGTGTGTGTGTGAACACAAAGAGAGAGAGAGACTCAGTTCAAGAATGTTAACTTGTCTTCATTCAAATTTCAGCTTTAATAAATAATCATTATTCAAAGATCTTCTCTGCGTGGCCTAAACTGGTGTTAGGCTTTATATAATGTAATAACATAAATATAATCTAGTCCAACATCAGGCAGTATAATCTAATATAGCATATTGAAATATAATATATACTATGTTATGAACCCAAACGTGTATTGACCATGTGGTTTATTCCGCCTCTACTGTGTGTTAAACAGCTCTATCTCATTGGCCACTAATTAAGGCTTTAGCTGATGCCAGTGTTTATTTAGCTGCAGCTTCCTGTGAACTATGGATTAGTCCAGCAGCAGTAGCGATGTGCTAACACACAGTTTTTCTCACCAGAGAGAGTCTGGTGAGTCTATTACATCTGCACAACTATGGATTTTTTTGTTCAAATGTCATGTGTCTGTACTGAGAACAAAGTCAAAAGAAAGAATCAAAGGAAATTGTTTAATGTTTAATCAGTTGTTCTTGTCTGAGGTGCCAAGTGAGTGTATGAGTTTACTGTGGACATCAGTGAGCAGAGATGCAGCTTGTGAACAGGCAAGGCAGGCAACTGCTCTGGGACCCAGGCTGTTAGGAGGCCCCCGAGAACTGGCAACCTTAACTCCACAGCAATGTCTCAGAAAGCAGCTCCCTCCCCCTTAATAAACCAATGGACGATTTGCAATGACGTATCAGTTGGAAACCTCCCTAAAGGAGCCCCATGTCATTCCCTGGACTATTTGCAACGACATCTCAAAAGAACTGCGTACATACAAGATTTTACAATTCATACATTTAGATTTTTTTGAAGTTATTACGTTATTTATTTGGGTTTTTATTCTTCTTTATAATCTACATTCTTTATATTGATATTTAGAAAATCCTACCAATATGAACATTTGGGAATAAAAAAAAATGTTTAGATTTCGTACACAATTTTTTGCCAAGGCCCCCCC
>NW_019525485.1:1949405-1954845 GCF_002814215.2 Seriola lalandi dorsalis | reverse complement strand
AAAAAAAAGCTGAGTCTGCTATGATTGGTCATCTCCCACAGCCCTGTGCAGGAACCGCCCACCTGCTCTAACTCCAGTCTTCTGCAGCCACCTGTGTCTTTACAGCAGGAAAACAGTTTAGCAA
Source organism: Seriola lalandi dorsalis (assembly GCF_002814215.2). Classification (NCBI taxonomy): domain Eukaryota; kingdom Metazoa; phylum Chordata; class Actinopteri; order Carangiformes; family Carangidae; genus Seriola; species Seriola lalandi. Next base: position 1,954,721 of record NW_019525485.1, on the reverse strand, counting down.
TACAATGGAAACTGCTCATGATGATTACATCAGTCTGTCAAATTGATCATTAAGTGAATGATTATTATCACATTTTCTTATTTCTCATACAGATTACCATCTAAATTACATTTGTATATTTATTACATGAATATAAAGTAATGAAACGGACAGCTTACTGAAAGATAAATGGGTATAAACTGTACCGTGGTCTGGTCCTCTCCTGCTCCTCCTGGTCTGAATGAACAGGGTGAAAGCATCACACTCCTCTCACGTAACACACCTGCTGCTGTGAGAGAGCAGGGACGATAATTACACACCGTTAAAGTCCCTGAACGTGAAGCAGAGCAGGAACAGGAGGCAAAATAACTCACAGAGCCACAGTGAGTGCACACACACATACACACACTTGCATTAAAGTATATTCAGTGACTGCAGGCTACTGTGTTAGGAGAACTGAAGGCAGAATTACTGATCTTAAAAAAATAACTTTTCAGACAGTTACTTCTATATTCATGCTTGACTCAGAATGCTTTATTAGGAACACCTGCACGCCTGCTTATTCATGCAATTATCCAATCAGCCAATCATGTGGCTGCAGAGCACTGTATAAAATCCTACAGATACAGGTCAAGAGCGTCAGTTAATGTTCACATCAAACATCAGAATGAGGAAAAATGTGATCTCAGTGACTATGATTGATGGTGTAAGATGAGCTGGTTTCAGCATTTCTGAAACTGCTGATCTCCAGGGATTTTCATGAAGTCTCTAGAGTTTTTAGTCAGAATGGTGAGAAAAACAAAACACATCCAGTGAGCAGCGGTTCTGTTTATATATATGAGAGAGGCCAGTCTTCTTGCAGATGACAGAAAAGGCGACAGTAACTCAGATGACCACTCTTTACAACTGTGGTGAACAGAGAAGCTTCTCAGGATGTAAGACAAGTCAAACCTTGAGGTAGGATGAGCTACAACAGGAGAAGACCACGTCAGGTTCCACCTCCTGTCACCAAGAACAGAAACCTGAGGCTGCATTGGACACAGACTCACCAACACTGGGCAGTTGAAGACCTGGTCTGATGGATCTGGATTTGTGTGGAAAAAACAGCTGGTGATAGAGTCAGAGTTTGGCATCAACAGCATGAATCCATGGACCTCACCTGCCTCGTGTCGACAGTCCAGGCTGGTGGTGGTGGTGTGATGGTGTGGGGAATGTTTTCTTGGCACAGTTTGGGCCACAAAGTCATGAATTCCAAACAGTGTGATGTTGTTGTGGGCACGAGTGGGTATGTGGTTATGTTTAAGGTGCTAGTTTGCTTGTCAGGTGAATGACACACACACACACACACACACACACACCTTTCTAACATCTGAATAGGGGGCTCTGTGTCCGACCATTTCTACACACATCAGGCTGTGATTGGCCAGCTGTGCAGAGGAGAGAAAAGAGCCAGGGTTTGAGAACAGGGTCTGAACATGTGAAAACGTCAAACAACACGTCATATGACCTTCATCTATATCTTCTTTTCTAAAATATTCTGGCCTTTACAATATATGGAGAGCAGTTCATACAACACCACTTGAATTTGACCAGTAAACCAAATTCACTTGAAGTGGTAGTGCTCTACCTGGGGCATAAACATCAGGAGTTGTTTGCAGAGGCTGAAAGTTTAAAACAGAGCTGCCATTTGGCTCAGCAAGGTCTTTTCACTCTTTATTTCATGGCCAGAATATTTGCTGATCTTCTGGTGCCACATGATGGGGGTGTTGACCTGAGTAAGGGTCAAGGTCAAAGGTTAGTTTTAGCTAGAGGTGTTTGGAAATAGTTAATGAAAGTAGTACAAAACAAAATGTGTCAAAACAGCATAGACTTACTGGGAACTGGTGAGGTGCTTGAGTGTAAAGAAGAAAGAACATTTTGAATCACACTGGTGAATGTGTGTGTGTGTGTGTGTGTGTGTGTGTGTTTGTGTGGGTGTAGGAGAGCATTGCGTGAGTGTGTGGAGTCGAGCAATAACCTTGCCAAAAGCCACTTTACAGATAGTATCTGATTAGACCTGACTAGACTGCCTCACTGACATATACACACACACACATCCTTGTTTTACTATATTTGTGGGGACCCGGCATAGCCCCTCACACTAAATCTTAACCATCACAACTGAATGCCAAACCCTGAAACCAAGATCTTAACTCAAATAGCCAGTTAAACTTTTGGGCTCCTGCACTTTGGTCTAACAGAATTATTGTGGGCTCACACACACACACACACACACACACACACACACACACACACATATGCTGTCACTTTTGCGGACATGACATAGACTTACATTCATTTCCTGAGGACTTACCCTAACCCTCACCACCACTTGCCTGACCCTGACTTCAACCACTGACCCAAAACTCAGCCATTTCTCAATTGGGGGACAAAATTGGACAAGCATTCCCCAATTAACTGGTCTTTAGTCTGAAATCTGTCCCCAAAAGTAGCCTTGGACAGGAACACAGTTATGTTATAGCCGTTGTGTAATTTAGTTGGTAATTGTAGTGTAATCTCATTATGATTACAACACTCCTGTATAATGTGAATAATGTTTGCTGACAAAAATTGGAATTTCTCCAACGTCGGAAAATTGAATTGACTGAACTTCAAGACTGAAGGCAAGAGGAAACAGCTCGCCCGTCTTTGTCATTGGATTCTGACGGCGACTCCAGTGACATCATATTTACAGACTATACGCCCAACACGACATTGCAATTGTTAAGGCAGTGTCCATCATCTTTGGTAAATGGGAGAGCACTGCTACTCTCCCATTTCCCCATGATAACTCTGTTTTCCACGTTCAGAAGAGTGGGGGGTGGGGGTGCTTTGTTTACACAGTAGGTGCTTCCTTGATTTTCTTGCATTTGTCTTGGCACACATTGCAGGAATTGATAACATTTACACTCATTACATAAACATCACTGAGTATTGCTGAAGTACCTTGTGAGGGGTTGGAGGTGAGTACAAGCCGCTGAACTAGAAAGAGGAAATCGCTGCAGAAATTATGAGGATGAATCAGCCAGGACTGAAATATAATGTGTGTGTGTGTGTGTGTGTTTGTGCACACCCTGTTACTCCATTGTGTTGTTAGCCTCTGCAGTCTCTGTTAGAGCACACCTTGAGCAGCTTGTGTGTGTGTGTGTGTGTGTGTGTGTGTGTGTGTGTGTGTGTGTCTTGAGCAGACTGTGGTGCAGATGTGTGATGCTCCACCGCAGAGGGACTTCATCAGATGGCCTGCGATCTCTAAGTCTTTCTCTTTCTGTCTCTCTCTTTCTCTCCCTCTCACACACATGAAAGACACAATGACAGAGAGGTAGAGGCGGGGAGAACATGTACTTCCCAGTTTTTGTATTCTCTCTTCTCCCCCAGTCTCCTTCACTCTGACAAACACACACACACACACACACACACACACACACGCACACGCACAGAGAGAGAGAGAGAGAGAGAGAGAGAGCTTTCCCTTCCTGAAAACAGGACTAAGATTTTTCAGAGGAAGAAACAGACAGAGAGACAGTGTGTATGGGTAATACACTGCTACACACACACTCATAAAACACAGTCACACACACACACACACACACACACACACACATACAGTGACTAGTGTGCTCTCCTCTGGTCAGCTGATTTAAAGAGACAACACACCACCATCAGCTTTGAGTCATGACGACATCAGCGCCCCCCCCCCCCGCGCTTCCAGTTGTAGAGGTGTTTTGAGTACGTAGTACATTCACACAGAAATGAATGCCTGAAATATACTTACAAATGTCTGGAGTTATACTAAAACCCCTTGATATACAAGTGACAGTATCAATCCACAACATGAATGAAATGTGATTGACAACAACCTTTGCAAGAAAAGGCAAAAATCTGCATTTATGAAAACATGGATCTTATTCTCACAGTTTTGCTCATTTTTACAGTTGAGGGCGATATCGTGTTGACCAAAGGAAAACTGTGTAATGACTGTGTAAGTCATCAATAAAAACAGTAGGTAATAGTTGGAATAATCAGTCTGTACATTATACAGGTTTCCAATGACCAGTTTAACAATTTTAATTTTCTTTAATATGTGTATTACGAATGCTAGCACTAGCTGGTGTTAACTTGTTACAAAGCGTTTTCTATGGTAACGGGATCTCTGGCTCTGCGGGTAACCTGTGTTAACTTTGGAGATGTTAACACATGCGTGAACGTAATGTTAAAAGTCTGATTGAAAAGGTTCTTTGAGCCAATGTAGTAATCTGATACTGAGGTGTGTGAATGTTGGATTGATATTTCTTTCTTTTTTAATGTGCTCTGCGATGTTAAATAATGTCCATTGTCCCTGCATACATAAATAAACAATTCTCATTTTCATTGCAGATGTGGTACCTTTCTTAGTGCATACTGTTAATATACACATCATTCCTGAATATAGAGTTTGAATGCACAACAGTAAACACTTCTTTTCTCACACAGAGCTCCTGAAGGTGATGATGATGACAGGCTGAAGCAATGGTTGCCGAATGTGAGGAGAAAGAACTGGACTCAAGGCGACGCGTCTCGTCTGTGAAGTTAGCACTTCGAGGCGAATCAGTCCTTCACAGACGAGAAGGTAGAAATGTTGGAAATGTACCAATACTTGCAATGCCAAACCTAACATGGGGTAACTTTTCAGTAAAACTCTGTCTCAATGGGTGGATGGAAACATTTGACAAAATCATTATTCACCCTTTATGATGTCCATGATCATGATGCCGCCTTCTGCACAGCCAACATCAGCACAGTTTCAAATGTGGTAGTGTAATGTCATTATGATTACAATGCTCCTGTATAATGTGAATCATTTTTGTTTATAAGTCGACACAACAGCAAAAAGCTAAAAAAAAACAACATAGTTTCTGAGTCTCCCAGAACACTCAAACGTAAAGCTTATGCAGTACAGGATCAGCATGTTGTAGCTCGCAGAAAGCTTAGGTTGAAGTGCAGACCAGGAGAATGAAGTCAAGACTACCGTCCTTGAAAGATCTGACGAAGATTCTTCAGGAAAAGTTGCTCATCTCAAGTGAATGTGCAGCTCTTCTGGATACTATAAATAATGTTCCCAGAGAAAGTAGTCAGCAACATTCAAAACTAAAGCTACACTTCACTCCAGGGTTCAACTTATTATCACTGTCCCTGATGCCAATAGGCTGATAACCTCCGTTTGCATGTGTTTGTCCTGGCCTGACCCAATATGGGTCAACACCTCGGGTGGGTCCAACGTGGGGGAATCCTCCATGAGCTCCAGATGACCGATTTATTCAC
>NW_019525485.1:1898001-1949385 GCF_002814215.2 Seriola lalandi dorsalis | reverse complement strand
CCAGATAAGACACCATCTCGTTGCCCCATGTGCACCACCACCTGCACTAGGAAGCTTCGGAGCCAATCTGGTTGCATCTGAACAGACCCTTGAGCAAGCTGAGGTATTGGGTGTCTCAGCTCCATTTGTTAAGTTCTTGGACATGCCACAGGCTGGATACTTTGAGGCCGGGAGATTCCCAAGTCTCATTCCCTTCATGAGGGGATACATCGAAGTCCACAGACCGGATTTAAATGATCTGGTCATAAGCGACATATACCGAAACAGGAGGCTGAGGAAGCTTGGAAAGCTGTGGGCGAAGCTGATAATGTCTGAACTGTACAACCCGTCAGTCCAGAAACAGGGTCCGGTTCCGGAAGCGTTGACAAGAATAACAACACTCAAAGAGGGATATAATGCCCCGAGGAACGAGGATGAATCAGACGAAGAGGACGACTATTTCAATAACTGAGCCCAATACTGATAAGCCTCGTAATCTATTGCTAGCACGACTCGGCCTACAGTAATAGCAGGCAGTGGTTTTATTCTTTTGCCCATCATCTCCCAATAATTGCGCATGCCAATGGACGGATCAGGTTTCTTTAAGTGTTATTATAATGTTTTTAGCTTACAGAACTGTTTATATTTCTATGTATATGCAAAAATATATATATATATCAAAATGCATTCTCTGTACAATTCTTATAATGAATATATTCTTATAGAAAACAATAAATTAATCCAAATACTCCAATTTCAGTATTACAAGTTAAAATAAATATTTCCTATATATTTTTTATAACTACTAAAATCATGTATACAGTGTCCCTTGTCTATATTTTCAGTGCATTTAATAACTATAAAAGGGTACACTACAAATAAAATAGGAAGGTGCTTTAGGTGACATTTACCGCCCTGAAAGAATAAAAGAAACAACAATGACTTTGCTGGTCTTCAGTGGCTTAACTATCAAGGTATAACTGCCAAATAAAGAACTCTCTCGTCTCTCTGCCACTACTGCTACTCTCTCCACCTATTCAAAGAACAAAACCATATTCAGTTTACTGATATACACTACATTACCCATCCAAAGTACATCTGCTAAAAATTTCCATGATTAAAAATAGCCTAGATTATATACATTAAACGTAAACTGCATGTTTTGAACCTTCAGGTTGCTCTGGGCATCTCTGTTAGAGGGTGACACAGGAGTGGAATAAAAATAAAAACCCAAACCCAAACAATGACTCCTGCCCTGTCCTGTCCCGTCCCGTTGGGGTGGGGAGGTTATATGCATTAAACTATGCCAGGGCAAATTAAATATAATATTAAATGAACACTACACATAATTATAAGTTAACTTGGAAGCTTCCCGGTGGTCCTGATGGCCAGTCCGGGTTTGCATACCATGTTGTCAGAGAGAGGTTTGATTTTGCTTTGACAAATCCTCAAAGTATTTGGAAATGGCACAGCAGCATCTCAGCAGATTTTGGATTTACTGTTACATCTTTCACTGCTTTGAAAAGCTGTTTCTGAGAAGAGGAAAGGAAATTGTCTGCTCACTGATGATGGATGAAATGTACATTCACCAGCAAATTCAGTTTTTCTTTTCTTTGTATTTGTTGGTGGTGGTGGTGGGGGGGGGTCGACATAAGTGCTGGTGAAATGAAATAGAAAACATAGTAGCCACGCAAGCATTGGTTGTCACGGTTATAGCCATCAATCTTGGAGTCTTGGATACTTGCATACTTCTTCATCAGCAGAGGAGCACAGAGGGCAAACATCCAGGAGAGCCTTCGTCACCTTCCAGGCCAGGTTGTCTTGCTGACATGTGATGGACCATCGTAATTGTTTTCTATGATCCAAGAGCTTGCAGCCAAACTTCACATCACAGACATGAGACCTCATTATCCCCATCCAGGGGATCAGACACAAAAAGGTGCATGTGCTCGTGGATTCATGTCAAATGTAAAAACTTTTGAGAAATGCATTCTCTACAGTTGAAGACAGAAGATGGACAACAGATCAGATGGCAGTACATTGTAGAACTCCACAGGCAACAAGCTAAAAAAATGGGAGTGGCAGCAACAAAAATGAAGGTCCACCTTTCAGCCCAACTGTTCAGAACTGTCATGGTTTGCCACGGCGGACATTTCAGGTTTGAATTTATGTTTGGACTTTTGTCACTTACCGTTTTATTTTGTAGTTTCCTTGTGTGTCTCAATGTTTGTACTTCCTGTCTTGGCCCTGTGTCTGTGTGGTGATTGTCTGCCCCGCCCTAATGTGTTTCACCTGTGTTCAATCACCCTCGCCTCCCTTGTGTCTATTTAGTCTCTGTGCTCCCCTTCATCTGTGTCTGTTTGTCTGTTCATGTCCCGTTTGTCCTCAGTCTGTTCATGTTGGCTGTGGTATCTCCAGTTCCTTGTGTTCCTCTGTTAATAAACATTTTTTGCACTTCATTCCCCTGTGTTGGCTGCATTGGGGTCCAGCCTTACCCGCACTGTGACAAGAACATTATCCACATTACAGAGGACGGCTACAGTTTGGTTCTTTTTGGTCCTTTTCCCAAACTTGCATGGCCACATGTTCGACATGCACTGAGACAATGTTCTGGTCAAAATGGCGTCTGCCTGGATCTGTAAAATTCAGCTTAATCATTTGGCAGGAAGACAGAAAAAATTTAAGATGGCAAGCTAGTACACAGGCGGCTCACTAAATTCATTCATTTTAAATGGTGAGTAAGAGAGTCCAATACTCTTTGTGTGTTTACATGTGGAATATGTGAGTATATAAATGTATATAAATACTGTGTCTTAACAAATGTATGCTTTTGTTGTGCGTGTGTGCCTCTGTGTCCTGTTGTGTGTCGTCTTTTGTGTGCGTCGCGGCATCGAGCAGAGGGTTACACCAATACAAATTCACGTTAAATTGCCTGAGATCGCCACCTTGGGAATTTCACCCAAAGAATTATTTACCATTAGCAGTCAATAGGACACACAGGTTCGTTCTAATCAAGGCAAGAGACGTTATTCCGAATACTTTACAAAAAAGGTATACTTTATTACAAAAATACCATTATAAGAACACTATAAAATCCAGCTATACACAAGATAAAGAAAAAGAGGGGATAAGGATCAGGAGCTGAGGCCTATGGGTGCAGCCAGGAGCTAGTGAGGGGAGTGGGGGATCTACCAAATGCAAAAGTCAAAATAACACTCAAACACACGTGGCAAGCACACACACACACACACAATGTGAAATCACCCACAATCCCAGGGACACGGCACACAGAAGGGAAGGACACCACCACCCGGGTCACCAGCACCACCACCGGCCTGCAGCAACTGAAGAAAGAAAAAAAACAAATTACTACAAAATAATCACAAAATGAACATACAAAATGAATAAAATGGGCAGGTAATAACTAAACTAAAACTGCCCGAAATGAAATAAACAATGTTAACTACCAAACACTCTGCACTGTATTGCCACCACATTAAGTAGTGTCAGTCCCATACACAACCCAAATAGCTGGGTAAGGCAGCTGTTAGCCACCCGCAGCCCCAGCAGCAAGCACCGCACAGCAGCAAGGGCGGGAGGGAGAGAGCGGAGCGGCCGACCAGCCAGGGCCGAGCCGGGCACTGAGCGAGGACGCAGAGGCCAGCAGCAGAGAAGACAGAGCAGAGGAGCAAGCCAGCAAGCAGCTGTGAACAAGCAAGCAGGAGACGAAACAGCAGCGGCTCCGATCAGCTGGTGGTGACGTCACATCACACCACCGGGGGACTCCGTCAGCTGATGAGACTTCCTTTCTAGGGTTCACACAGCTATACGGAGAGTGAGGGAGAGATGAAACCCGCACGGCTACCGGCATTTACCAATACAGAGGACGCCAAATTGAACGGGAGCACGGCCCTCCGTCGCCGCTCTGAGAGGGCAAAAACATCCGGTCCGGAAATGACGCAATGGAGGAAGTGCAAGATGAAGGGAAGGTGACAGGCTGCCACTTTTATACAAAGCTGGACCAATTATTGGCTACCAGCTGGCATCAATTAAGAGCAGCTCCCTCTATGCTGCTACATGTGCATACATTCTCTTTTATCGTCAACAACAAATCCAGTACAAACAACCAGACCTTGGTTTTGCCTTTGTGGAGTTGATTTCTCAGAGCCTGTATCAAAAGTATTTAGTGTTTCAGCAGAAAAGCCGGACACTGAACACCTCACCTGATGTTCAAAATGTTTATTGAGGATGATCAGGGAGAATCCTGACCCGAACTGCATACTGTTTACTCAGACCCTGAATATATGGGACCGACGTATCGGATGCTTTACTTATTCCACAAGTGTGCAGCAGAGTTGTCCGCTGTCGGAGCAGACATGTTGAGAGCTCGCAGGTACCTGGCAGCGCACAGAGCACAGATCTGTGAGAGAAATGACTAGAAGTGAGTGACAGATATTATTATTGTGAATCATAGCAAACTGAGAAATAAAACCGCACTTGCATCGCAATGTAGCAGCTTCTTGCACATTTGGAACTGCAGCTCTTCAGATGTGGGTTGAAGCTTAGGTCGGTAGAAGGAAGGTAGTCGCCATGTGAGTAAACTGAAAGTACTCAATGATCTTGCTGTAAATTATACTGTCAAGTGCTTTGAAAAAGATCTTGTTAGAGTACTTTATATATACTTCTCTTTTCATGAGCATGTGTGTGTGTCAGCTAACTAAGTCTTCGGGTAATTCTGGACATTTCTTAACACTTTTAATTTTGCCTTCATGTGCCACATAAGAAAATGTTTATCATGGCAATGTTTGGTATCTGTTTTTTAAGCACAACATGACCTGTAAATTGTTTTTACACTTTCACATACAGTATCAACATATTGGGAACAAAAAAAACACACTTAACACATAACATCAGATTTGGAAAATTGTGCGTTTTTAAAAAGGTAAAATTGAGACGCAATAAAACCATGTTTGCTTCATTTTCTCCCACATTAACAACTCCAACTCAAATCTTCCAAAGAACTAGCTCTGTCTCCGTCTCTCTCCTGCTTCTCGGCTCAGTTGGCCCCTCCCTCTGCCTCCCTGCAATGTTCGACCTGCACAGCAGAGTCAGCAGATTCAGACTTTTTCCCCCTTTCTTTATATGATAAAGAAGATATGAATACAACACCAGCCCAATAACATTTGAATATGTGTACGCACACATAAATTATTATTTTATTTACACTTCGACCGAAGTCGATGGCGATCTTTAATGTGTGATGTGACGTCTTGAACCAGCCACGTGATTTGGTTACAACAGAGTGATCGGCAGCTCCTGAGGGGTTAAGGTATTATGTTCTCCCAGTAGCTCGACATCATTTCACAACACCAAGGTGTTTCTGTGCTGCAACAGGTAGAGGGGGAGGTGGTTACATTGGGAACATATGAAGGACTCACGGTTCAAGACAGCAGTGTGATTGTCTGGTAAATCATTCAAGAAGGCAACTCTCAGTAGGTCGCACCCCGATGGAAAACGTCTTCTGTGAACCTCAGTGTATTAGCCTATGTATGTTTAATGAATTGGTTTTGTACACACTTTTGACTTTGTTAATATGGTAGAGTAAATTTATACAAGTGTATATAAGTGTGTGTGCGTGTGTTTACACATACACATATTTATTTTTCAGAACTCACAAAGATGGGGAGGGGGGATAAGGGCTACAATTAATGGACTTTAATATAGAGATGTGTCCGTCGCGAACGAGCCGACTCAGCTCTTTTAAGCAAACAATGGAAGCCATTTTTATTTTATTTTTTGTAAAATAATACAAGGCAGAATGATAGGATGATGTTCTCCACGCCACGGGCAGGCGCTCCTCGCTGACTGTGAAGAGCCGTGTGGGAGCTGAAAGAGTCGGCTCTTCTTGGTGAGCTGAGCCGAACGATCCGTTTCACTGAAAAGAGCCGCAACTGCCATCACTACTTAAAAAAAACGTCAAAAAACAGACCTAGCGAAGGTAAAAAGAAAGGGTTATGGGGGTCAGGTGTCAAACATATTTCCTAACAACTGCAAATATAAATACTGCTAACAACTGCTGCCTTCAGGATGATGGTCATCTTCTGCATGCTCTTCAAACATCTCATCTTCTGGCAGAAGGACGTTGTGCGGCAGCAACACTTGACTAATTAACTGATAAATGTTTAAATCAAGTGTATAACAAAAACAGGATAGTGTGTGTCAGTCAGCAGGTCAAGGGAAGAGAGTCAGAGGATGTTGGGGATCTGCTTTATAGCGTCCTGAGTCCGGCCTGCTCAGGTGTGTTGAATCCCCGACAAGTTCACAGCTCCATCCCTCAATTCCCTGAAACAAAGAGAGGCAGCCAAAAGAGGACAAGATAGGTCTACCCCTGTTGTAACCGATAAATGTTCTGAGGACCCAAAAGCAGAACTCGCACTCAGCATTGCAAGTAGAATAGGTTTTATTGTGAAAGAGCTGCAGGTTGAGTCGGACTGGACGAAGGCTGCTGGGGCAGGCAGGTGAGGAGCGGTGGAGCAGAGGTGCTGGGATGGAGGCTGCTGGGCCGATGAGGCGGCAGGTGAATGAACTTAGTGCTGGATCTGTTCAGGCAGACAGACATGAGCAGAGTAATCCTGAGGCACAGGGAGAGTGAAGTGAGATTGAAGTTCGAAAGACTAGGCGTATACCGACCCTGATGGATGGGCCTCGGGTGTGCTGGCTGCAGCAGTCAGGAGGTGGAGTTGAGCGGAGCCAGTGACAAGCTAAAGGGAACGCCACACCCGAGACGCACGAGCACACACAAAATCAGGCTGTGTGCCAATTCAGGGGCCGCGTCCTCCGGGGGGGGACCGTCTATGAAGGTGTGGCCCTTCGAACCGAAACCAGATGGTCTGGTCTACGGCGGATTTACACTGTTGCTGTGCCAGCTGTTATTGTTGCAATGTAAAGCAGCTCCTGTCACCTAGCAACAATGACAACATGTACATTTTTTATCACAAAAACTTACTCATTCTGACCGAATCATTCCAACAGATGTTTGGACAGGATCTGTCAAAAATTAATTTACCTGGGAGAGTATATGTTAATCAGTAACAGTGTTCTGTGGTTATACCATGATAATGTGCTGGCTTTTCGGATGATATAACTGTAATAACGTCATCGTATTGTAATATAGTACTTACAACACATTGCCACTGTTAATATCGATTAAGTTAGGTAACGTAACCTGAGATTTACAGAACCAATTTGAACACACAACGTACACACACAAGAAACTTCAGCTACAATAACACTACAAGGTGACTCCTCACACGTGTAATAGTTTCCAAATGTATGTGATTAGCTATTTACATCACAGAAGATAACAAGCGGATAACTTAAGGATCTGCACGGCGCAGTCAGGGTGCAGGTTGGTGTAGGTGGTTGTGCTAAAATGCCAGACTCGAGGCTTCAAAATGGCAGTTCGCAAACCAATGGGTGATGTCACTGAGCTGCCACTTTTTTCTGACCCACCAGCTGTGCCACATTAATTAATTAGTGTGTTTGTTCTGTGTTTGCACATTTCCCTTGATGAGATTATATAGGTTGACTGTTTTTGCATCCTTTTGTTTTCTTGTTAATCTAAAGTAAAGAGTCTTAAAGTTTGAACTTAAACGTTCTGAACTGAGTTTACATTTAAATGCTGCCAATCCACAACAATCAGCTCAATAAGTCAATTCAATATTAATATCAAAGCTTTTTTCTTTTTCTTTTATGCAGTATAATTTTTTTGACAATGAGATGGTTTACTGAGGTGGTTGTATAGAGTCAATATTACACTTAAAGAAAGCTCCTGCTAACCTGCCGAGAAGAGTTCCTCGAGACCTTATTAGCTTTTTGGGGAGAAAATAACGGTTAGTAAGCGAGGCAGTAAAGAATCCGCTCACGTTTGGGACTGAGATGTGAGCCAAAGAAAAACAGAAAAATACAGCACTAATAAGTGTTGCAGCAGGCTGCAGCAGTGTTAGAGGAGAACATCGGTCTGCTGGCGTGGGTCAGAGAGTGGAGCCGTTTATCTGTGCTGGAAATGTGATATGCAGCACGTGGCAACAGTATCCTGTGTTTTTGTAGCCCATGTAGTATTATTTTCATCTCTTAATTTTTATTTTGTTCCTTTGCTGAGAAATTTTTGAATAAAAAACTAAATTATATAAAATCTTGTGGTTTTTAAAATACCAAAGTGTTAAACATATAAAGTACTTACCATGTATTCAGCTCTAGCTTCAGACAAACTGGCAGCAGCAAATGTTTAATTTCAACTCTGAGAAACATTTGATCTTCCAAAATGAATTCTGTCATATACTGTATATCGAAACCGAGAAATGTGTTTCTGTCAGCTTTCTGTAGCGCTGCTCCATGTGCAAATCCAGCGCGAGGACGAGGGCCAGGCTACTTTCTGCACCTCTGGCTGGGGTTAGCACGTGGGTCAGATTAGCCCGGCGTTACCCGGCTCTCCGGGTGAAGACCAGGCTGCTTTTTTTTATTGCTTTCCCAACAGAATAACTGCGCAGGGATTAAGTGAGATCCTCTACATGCAGTCCGAATAGCGTATTCACTTGGACTGTCAAGCCCTCTACTTCTGCCACCACTCCCTCCTAGCTGGCAGCTACTCTCCCTCTCTCTCTCTCTTTGTGTTCCTGTCTGGTTTAATTACAGGAGTGGAGACAGGTGTGCACGAGGTCAGGCTACCAGTTTATCATCATCATCAATCTGCTCTGTTATACTTGGGTCCAAATACAACTCTGTGCCAGATCATAGACCCTGGCCGTGTCTGAAATCACTCACTGCTTCCTGTATAGTCCACTACATAGGGAGTTTGCCATCTTGTACGGCTATCCGACTGTGTAGTGTAAATTACTCTACCCTGTACATGGGACTCATAGTATCCCACAATGCACTGTGAAAAGTAGTGATGGTCTCTAACCAAGCAATATATACCATCATGCATTGCTCTTATGCTGAAAGACAAAAAAAAAAATGTTGGGGAGAAAATGACTGAAAAATGTTAATGATGAGCTCACTGTATAGTCCTCTACAATGAACGCCCTGGATAGTGAGAAGGGAGGAGAGGCTTCCCCCTTCCTCAAGACCCCCGCCTGTTCAGTCAGCTCCCCCCCTCAGCCTGTGTCCCCTTCTCTCCGCCACCAGTTCTTCCCCAGCCGTCACAGCCAAGCTGTTCATGAATTCCCTTTGGTTCAAACTCGCTTTTTCTCTGTCTCTTGAGTTCTGCGTTTGGGTTCTCACACTGGCCTTTACATGGAGTTGATGACCTAAAGCGTAGGGCCGACTTTTGCTCATTTTACTTTGAAAGTAAAGATGAATCTTTATTTTTTTTCCAGTAGCTTCAGACTTTTTCCCTGCTGGGTTGTTCTTGTTTTCCATTGAAATCTTAATAATAATTGTTTGGCATTTCTTATTGGCTGCTGTTTGTGATCTAATGGCTTAATGACATTCTGAAGTTTAAATGTCTTCTTTCTAACCGTTGCATTTGCTTAAGACTCTTAAACACAACTTCTGTTCACATGGGGTTTTTCTTGCTCCATGGGTAACTAATGATCATGATATTCCAGCTGTACAGTTAAATTATATCTGCTATAATGAATAATACTCATAAGAAGATTAAGAACTTTAAAGAAATAATAACAATGAAGAATCAATCATGATAACTAAATAGAATTATAATCAATATTGATATCTAGGGAAGACAATGAACCATCATTTTAATTGATGAGGTGTAAGGGAGTCGGATAGTGGACCGGGGGGGGGCAGGCAGAGAACCACTGCTCTATGTTCCCCATCGAGCTGAACAGCATATCTCTGCTGGAGCAGCTCCGTGAATAACAAAATCCCTCAGTATGTTGTTTGTTTCATCAAACACTTTTTGATTTCTCTCTCTTCACATGCCGCGCTGACAGCTGCACTTGTCTGCCCATGCAGCCTGACCAGTGACTGGATGAAGAATCAGCTCTCGGCCCGCTGCACTGAATATCAAAATGTGGTGTTGTTGTTTTCGCTCTGGAGTGCTTCATACAAACAGTTGAAAAAGATGTTATGTGAAGTCTGTAGAGTACGTCTGCGTGCGTGTACATATGTGCTCTTGATATGATAATGTATATACATGTTTTAAGATATGAGGTGTCTTCCAAGACAGCGGGGTTTAGTGAAAACTTTTTGAGAGGAACAGTGAGTTTTCTGTTCTTGCATTGAAATATTACACAACATCTATACAGCGTGCGTCTCGACAGCTCTGTGACTCTGTACACATCAAGACGACTGTGTCAGTTCCCCTGCCCTGAAACATTCACCATTCATTACTGTAATTACTATAAATAAATAAAAGAACAATCCATGTGAGGCTTTATGACATGAGACACTGATCTTTTTTACCTGCAGTAGATTCAGACCAGCAGGCTCCCAGTTTAGAGAAGCAGCTGGGAGCACCGGTACAGAAGCTGGGTGATGAGCTGCTGTGGACGGGGGCGTCTGACTGCCCACAAAAAAAAAATATATATATATATTTCAGTTGTTTGTGTGTGTGCTATATTCATTATTTTTTCTGCTTTATCTTCATCAAACAGCCCTTTCATTTGCAACTACATTTTGTGATCTGTTGAACTACTGTATCACTATGCACTGTATTACTCCGCAGATCAGCTGTTTGAGTCAAAGCGTAGTTGCACTTATGCGTGGGAATACCTCAGTTCAGTGGAAAATAAAGTGTACACTTCAACTGATATTAGCTTTTTTTTCTGTGGGCACTTATACTGATTAAAGATAAGTAGCTCACACAACCCCCGTGTCGAATAACGCGAGCTATGACTTTAAGGTTTTAAAACTAGACTAAATGTAGAGAGATGTTTAAAAGTGAGTTTTGCATATAATCTTAACGAGTTAACAGCATGTCACGTGTTTCGTTACTATTTAATACATGTTAAAATGCAGTCGTTAAGCAAGAATTTTCAAACGTAAAGAAAGGAATTTATACTCCAAGACACTTACAGTGGGTGTTTAGTAGTAGTTTCAGATCTGGATCCTGCAGATCTGGAGTCAGAGACAGCTGCAGAAAGACGGAGACAGAGAGGAGAAGCACAGACTACAGGAGAGAGATAACACAAAGTCCCACAGCTGCACTGTACATCCAGCTGACCGTTGGTCCAATCAGCCGGTGTGACTGTAAACACCTGTGTGGGTGTGCACAGACTACAGCTGTCAGGTAACTGCAGTGAAGGAGAAAGAACATTATTCATCTCTGAAATGTAATGAAGTATAAATACGAAGGAACAAAAAACGGAAATATATGTTTTTTAAAATTGCAGTTGAGTAAACGTACTTAGTTAATTTAGCGGTTTTTTTTTAGATAACAAGATATGACATTACTTTTTTTATTACTTATTATTATGTAGTATTCAACATAACAAAGATAACCTGAATGCCTTTAGTATCACACAGTATACAGCACATAGCACTATGTATGCTAACCATGTGTCTGTGTGCTGCAGAATTTACCCAGTATGTGATGCACATATGATAATAAGCAGTGGCTCTGTGATGCAGCAGGAGGACGTTGACCCTGTGTGACCATGTGTCTGTTTTCATCTCTGTGTCTTATAAAGTGGTGTACTCCCTGGTGACACTCCCTCCCCCCACTTCCTCACATGTCTGACCCTCTCACTGCTACTGTGTAAATATGTTGGAGAGAGAGACAGTGTGTGTGTGTGTGTGTGTGTGTGTGTGTGTGTGTGTGTGTGTGTGTGTGTGTGTGTGTGTGTAATCTCTATCCAACAAAAGTTTTTCGGGGATTTCAGGGATTACATAATTGCATAAAAGGACTGTGAAACATAAAAGTTGGGCATGCGCACACACACACAAACACACACACACACACACAAAATGTTTGGCATCAACAAGCCTTGACTGAGCTCTGAAAACAATGTGTCATGGGAGCTGAGCTGGGACATGCTTCTGCAGCATTAAGATGTTGTGTTAACTCATCTGTTTGTGTGTGTGTGTGTGTGTGTGTGTGTGTGTGTGTGTGTGTGTGTGAGCTGTCTGTGTTTATGTGTATGTGCATGCGCTAACATGCTCAAGGTGATAATGCTAACATTACATTGATGCAATGGTACATTCTTTACCATGTTCACCATCTTGGTTTAGTGTGTTAGCATGCTTACATTGCTGTGTAGCGGACGTAGAGCTGAGGGTGATGGTAACATCATTAGTTTTGGAGGTATCTAGTTACAGTGATAGTTAAGGTTGTTGAATACAGTTTGTGAACAGTCGAACTGCCACTTTACACTGTCTAACTACACAAGTATAACTACAGCACACACTGTAGCCTATTACTCTGCAGATCAGCTGTTTGTGTCTGACAGAGCTAAGCTTACGTGGGCTTGTGCGTAGTAATATGGTAGTTCAACAGTTGAGAAAAAATGTAGTTCCAAAGGAAAGGGCTGTTTGACGACAAAATAAAGTGGTGAAAATGATCAAAATAGAGCGTACACTTAAACTGATGTTAACTTTTTCTGTGGCTAAATCATGTATTTGTGCTGACCCTGTCCACAGCAGCTCATCACTCAGCCTATGTGCCAGTGCTCCTGCCTCTAAACTGAGCGCTGATCTGAATCTTCTGCGGGTAATACACTGACTATAGATACCTAACACAACCCCACATCAAATAATCCCATCCCAACTAAACTACTTACTTTAAGTACCTGAAAAAAATGAAGTTTTCACCTGATTTTTTTTTTTTTTAGATGAAAATTTGGAAAGTTAGAAAAAAATTGATAACCACAGTTATTACAATTTATCCTGAGGGAAATAAAAATGTGTGCCACATTTTATGGCAGTTATTTCAATAATAATAACAATTTTAATGTCATCTACTGTTAATGTATTTCCAAATATATTAAAGTGCTTTGAATTGTGTTGTGTCTGAATGGTGCTATATAAATAGACTGACCTTACTTTCAGTTTGGACCAATGTGATGGACTGGCAGATCTTTTTCACACTTCGAAACTTTTTAGACAGATGATGATGATGTGTACTGGAACTTCCATAACACACCACTAATGGCAGAATCTAAATCTGAGTATTCATGTTCCACTCAGAAACAACAATACTGTCATGATCTGCCCCTACGATGACTGGCTTTAGACTCTGTTTGCTTCCTGTTTTGAATTTGCTTACCTTCTGTGTCGGCTGTCTGTTTTATTTCCAGTCTTTCACGTCATTGATTGTCTGCCTCACTCTAATGTGTTATACCTGTGTCTTGTTACCTTCTCCTCTTGTGTTCATTTAGTTTCTGTGCTCCCAGTTGTCTCTGACAGTTTGTCTGCTTTTCCTCCCGTTGAGTTTCTCTAATGTTTTCTTGTTGTTCTCTGTTGTTGGGATTACATTGGTTTGGATTGGAGTTTTTGTTACCTGCCTAAACTTTAGTCCTTCACCACTTTCCTGTAACTTTTTGGACTCTTTCTGTTTATTGCAGCTTCGTCTTTGCACCTACTCCGTTGCATTCGGGGCCAGTTACCTTTTGATTTCAGATGGAAGGACATATCTGTCCTTCCATCTGTTTCCAAAGGACACGCAACTTCAAAGAAAATGGGTGAAGGCGATTAGAGGACATCAAGGAGCATGTTTTAAGGTGTGCAGTTGGCATTTCATTCCAGAGGATTATGATGAACAACACAGCAGCAGCCATTTGAAGAGAGGAAGTTGTCCCAAGATATTTTCAATTAGAAATTGGTATATCGTTAATTGACACAGACATTAGGAATAATATTTCGGATGCATATATTTAATATGTTTAATTGAATCTCTGTGCTCTCTGCAGGCGGTAGCCGAAGCCCTCATCCATAGATCCAGTGAGGAGAGCGAGGTGGGAATATGTGCTTTCAAAGAGATGCTGCTGATAGACCAGAGGACGTTGGGATTGTTGTGGAAGACCAGATGGTTCTGCATGATCTGGACAATGTTGCATCAGCTGCCGTGTTATTTGGCCTAATGTATGCTTCAAACCTCTGCTACCCAGTGCTTCAACGTGCTCCAGGAAGTTGTGATGGACCTGGATGGCAACACACTCTCTAAGAAAACCCAAGAAAAACAGACTCCATGAGTTCTCATGCTGCAGTGAAGTGATGTACAAAATGCATTTATTTAAATAACAGCAATGCAGAAATAATTTTATCATGTCGCATGGATACACAAAGTATGCATGAAAGGCTTTATTACTTAATAGTGTGAGACTCATTTGAGCAACAACAACAACAACAATGCTGCATGTTGTTTACATTTTTAAAAAAACTCATGTTGCTTCAACAGAAGATAATTGAATTTACTGAACATAAACAAAGCTTTAAATGAATAAAACTCATGTTAATTTACCAAATAAGAATTCAGTATACAGAACATGAACCATTTTGAGTAAACATAATTTTAATATGTGCCACTGATGTGAATATTTTCCATCCAACCGACGGTGTTGCAACGGTGGAACAGTTACCACATGATCTGATAATCTGCCACGCCAAGAAACCACATCAGTTCCTTCATGCTGGAGACTGGAAACAGCTGTATGCCTCAACTTTAGCCTGAAGCCGGGGCACCTCACTCTGACCCGTCATTTTTCCAAGCAAAGTGACAGTTGCCGTGGTGAATTTGCATTTAGTGAAGTTAACAGTCAATTTGGCCCACATCAATCTGTCAAACAATGTATGAACTGACATGCACATGGATGCACATGCACAAATAAATGACATTACAATGTAAGAATTAAGTCCAGATGGAGTTAATATCTCAGGCCCCTTGGAGACAGTGGGTCAAACTTAACAAACTTGATCTGCACAGTCTTTCATGTGTGGCAAAGGAAACACATCTGGTTCAGTAATATTGTTTACCTTTCTAAAGTCTGTACAGGGTCTAAAAGTAGTAGGACCCAGGTGGAATTAGAGGGCTCTGCAAGGTTTTTATTCAGCTGTTCTTGCTTCTGAGGGGGAACAGAGTGGGCTCAGCGGCACCGACTCCAAGGTCATGTTTAATACAATTGGTACGTGATGGAGTGTCTGAAAACAGGTGTGGAAAACTGTTACAGCTATGAGTTCAACTAATTTACCCTCAATTAAGTGCCTCAGAATTTCTTAGCTGCCCCCACGGCAGAAGAGGGAAATATCCTGGGACAGGGTTTATACAAAGTGCCTTCCCATTGGAACCAGACGACAAAGATGCACCAAAATAGAAGAACTTCAACAGGTTAATTTGACAAATTCTGGTCTTATGTTTGGGCACAGAAATCAAATATTCCTGCTCAGAAACGTGACATACCACTGTAAATGGAGCAGAAAACTGAGTGTGAGATGGTGATCCCACTGCAGGTAAGACAGCGAGAACCCGGTCTCCTAGACTGAAGTGATGCAGCTCAGCACGCGGATCAAACTATGTTTTCATCGCAGAGGAGATGCAGATTTTTTTTTTTTTTCGCTACCTGACAAAGCTACATAAAACCTGTGTTAAAAAACATTCACATAATCAAACAGGTTTTGTGCTGGTTCAGATGGCTGACACACACTCAGCAAAACAGCTATTTTGAACTAAACACTGTACTTTCCTGATCAACCTCCCTAAGTAATGGCAGCCCCTCCACCCAATCATGGCAGCCCCTCCACCCAATCATCACTAAGTTCTGTACAGGGTGAGCGCAGCAGTGACCTTAAAGTCTGATGTAAACGATCTCTTCAGAAACCTGTGGGCGACGTCACAGACACTATGTCCATCTTTCTTTACAGTCTGTGTTCTGGATGTAGTAAGCTGTCTCGTACAGGAGAGCAGTTATGTCGCTGCAGAATCCCTCGCCAGCTGTATGAATATGCCTTCAAATCGATAGGCCCTTACTGTGCTTCTAGTGATACTTCTAGCAAGTACAAGTATTTAGTCTGATTACACTTATTTACTGTTAAACCACTGGCCATGACAAAAAAAAACTGCAGTGAATGGCAAAGTGACTAAATCATGCATTTCCGAAGTGCCGCAACTGGAACAAGAAGCAGAAACAGCTGCAAGAAAAGGCAACTTGTTTTTACTGTCTACGGTCAAACCTCATGTTTGTGGGGCTCCCCGTTCTTCCTCGTCCACTTGTAGCATCCAGCTCTGACTACAACCTGTCCCTCGAGAATATTTGATACTTTGAACACTGCAACACTAAGAGAAATAGAATCTCAGTCAGTCAGCAGCACACCACTTGAGTTGAGACGGTGGGTTCTACCAATGCTAGCCCATTCAGTGTTAACCCAACTTAGCAAATGTCTCACTAGATGTTGTGTCTTTATTAATCCTTTATCTTCTGTTTTTCAAAAAAGGACCTTGCGACAAATCTAGCTGTTCTTTGGACAGACCTTAACTCCTCTCTCCTGAAGTGAACGTGCTCTCATATGACTCTCTGCCATGACTGTGTTCAGTGTGGAGGAGAGCAGCACATTTAGTTGACCAATCAGCAGCCAGACATCGGTGTGAGTGAGATGTTAGTCACCCACTGCCATGGGAAGCCACCCAGAGGCTCGGGGGCCTAGACGCTGTTTCTACAAATGTCTCCAAAAATCTGTTGTTCCCTATTTAGAAAAAATGTAAGAGAAATGGCGCAATGGCTACAGTAACATTATACTTAATATTTCATAACAAAAAAAAATGAAAATTCAAATTCTTTTTAACTTTTAACTGTTCAAAAGCACCTCCCCAAAATGTCCTCTCAGATCACAGCTGACTTTCAAAATGTGAACAGTGTGTTGGAATGGAAGATGCTGTTCAGATGCTGTGTGCGTGTGTGTGTGTGTGTGTGTGTGTGTGTGTGTGTGTGCGCGCGTGCTTGCGTGCGTGTGTGCCTGCTTAGGGCCAGCTTTATTCTCATGTTCCAGTACATTTTGGTTACATCAGCACACATCAAAATAAAAGCATCTGATAGAAGGGGAGAGAGAGAGAGAGAGCGAGGGAGTGTACTTTTAATCAAGGGTCGCCTCTATGTCCTAGACTTGAACTCTGTGAATCTGCAGTCTGTACGTTTAGAGGCCTGTCACACTCCACACAGACAAAAATTAAAAAGGTTATTTCTTTTTTCCCTACGTTTCATGTACATAAATGTAGGGAAACATGATACATTTGCTTAAACATTCATTCTATTAATTCCAGGTTCAGCACATATTGACTCTAACTCTAAGTGTATCTCTTTAAGTGTGTTTGCAAAGTGAAGGAACATTTACATGTACTTACACCCTTTTCAAAGATTTTTGTTATTCCAGTGTATAGAAAGCTGAGGTGAAATGTGAACTACTCTCTGTTCCAGAATTTAAAATCATGCTGACATTTGTAATGACACAAATAACTAAACATCCTGCACTTAGACATAAATGCCTAAACCTTACTCCAAACTGTGTCAGAAAGCAGAGAGTACAGCCGAAAAGTTGGAAAACAACGTTCATGGATAGAAATGACATACTGTATAATGGATATGGAAGGAATCAGGTTATGATGACTTCCTGGCTTTTTCATGGGAGCTGTAGGTTTTATGAATGAGTCATTTGCAAATAAGACATAATCAGTTTTAGGAGCATTTAACTGGTCAAGTTTGCACACAGGAGTGATTCAAGGATATATTGCTAACATTGCTAATTAACAAGATACAACATGGAAGAAAGACAGTGTCGGAGTAGATGGAATATTTATTTATTTATTTGATTTCAGTGGAGCGAACTGTTTTAGTCTGCTAAGTCAGCCTTAAAACACCCTGAACATGAACCTGAACATTGTCTAGGAAACAAAAACTAGTTTCGTCACCGGACTGTGGGTGAGACTGCAATCAAGCACATTATACAAGCACCATCTTTATCGTGTTTATGTCTTACACAGTAACTTTATAAAGGGTTATATTTTGTACAGTATATTACATTTATTTTAATGGAGATGTGCCAGAACATTAGAAATAAATGGTAAATGGACTGCACTTATATAGAGCTTTTCTAGTCTTATCGACCACTCAAAGCTCTTTACACTATAAGCCACATTCACCCATTCACACACACGTTCCTCTACACATACGTTATACACTGATGGAACAGCCATCAGAGGCAATTTGGGGTTCAGTGTCTTGCCCAAGGACACTTCATCATGAGGACTGGTGAAGCCGGAGATCGAACCACTGACATTCTCATTAGTGGACCCACCCTACCTCCAGAGCCACAGCCAACCCAGAAACAACTCTCAATATAAAGCAGTCTGATAAGACACAGCCACTAAATGGCCCCAAATTATCCTAGAGTTGACTCAGCATTATAAACTTGATTCAATCACAGTAGATTAGTTTCTCAGTGTCCCTGCAGCAGTGGTTCACACCCTTTTCCAACTTGAAAATCTCAACAATGTTGATGACCCACATCCAACTCAACAACACAGAGGCCACGTGATGCCTGAGCAGTAACGATGGAACATTGAGGACTGAACTGAAAGCAAGGGAAACAGCAGGAAGTTCATTTTTTCTTACTTGTTTGACAGAGGGTAGATCACTTCCATCTGTCGCTTGACTCTCTTTTCTTTTAATTCTTCGACGGCAAGGTGGTGCAGTCAGGAAAAACATAAAAGTTCCTATCACTGGCTCATCACAGTGATAGGCCTTAATATGATAGAAGAAAAAAACCATGAAAGGAGTTTTTATGAGACTGTCCTCCTGTAAGTCGTCTGTGCAGCAGATTATTATGACCCATAGTTGTCGTAGTAACTATGACAGGAGCAAAGGGAAAAGTGCGGTGACGTAGTATAAAGAGAGACAAAGCCCACGTCAGGAGGAAGTTCTGGTGGATGGATGGGTCAACAAAACACAATTCCCATGTGAAACCAGCAGTTTATTTTGTAACCATGACAACAAAGATCATGTAATGGTGAGGAAGTACTTATTTTAACCCAAATCATGATCTTTCCTAAACCTAACCAAACCATGACCATTATTATGGTAACCATGGCGCTTAAAGTAGGTGCGCCGCTATCGTTACAGTCCCTGTGTTTATTATTGTAACTATGACAACTGAGGTGCAGTACACCTGCTGCCACAGGGGACACTCCTACGGGTCGTATCAGAGGGTTGGAAAAAACGACCTGTATGGTTGTTCAGGTTGGAGGACTGATCGGTTTTTAAACATTCTTTGATGTTTTTAAAGATCATTTTGTTTTAAAACATCATTCATATTTAAATTTTTTCTTAAAAAAAAAAAAAAAAGACAATTTTGTCACCAAAATTGGACAGTTTTGCAAATGATTTGTCAGCCAAGTTGCAATACCTTCACGGCCCACCAGTGGGCCCTAAAGGATAATTGAAAACAGTCTCTTCACTGTGAAAGCTTTGTCCTTAAGAGATGCACTGTTGAATTTCTTTGGTTCTATGCTTTTTATATAAAGTCTTGCATACCATAAAATTACTTCAGGGAGTGTTTGTGTGTGTGTGGGTGTGTGTACCTCAGCACTGATGCTGCAGCTGCTTCTCTCTAATGTGAGTCTCTTGTTGACCTGTGAACAGGCTGTTTCCAACGCAGCGTTTGGCCCAACACTTGAACACAACACTTGTGATTTCTGAAGTGGGTTCAAAGGCTTAAAAAGAAACAAATGATCCGACTCTAACTGCGTGTATCGACGGTGTTCTGTTGAAGCCAGATCTCTTCTATCTCACCAGATCTTATTCTTGTTTCTGTTTTTAGCAGCTCTCCTTCTTCCATGACTGTTTCATGGTCAGAGATTCTGAAAAGCCCTGAAGCTGCTCTTCCAAATACTGATTTTTTGTAATGTTTGAAATGATTCTCATTCCACTGGTAGACCCACTATACTGTATGCTCCTTTAATCAAGGATATACTGTAAGCCACCTGACTAAAATGGCACAGTACAGGTTTTTACAATTGCTTAAGCACGATTTTGAAAACAGAGCATCTTTTTTCAAAATACTTTTCACAAAGCTCTGCATTCAAAACAACATAAACTCTTATCATAATCAAACTTTTGATTCATTCACATTACCACATTCTTATTCAACCAACTACACACTGTTGTGCTCAATCAAAAGCAGTGTCACCCTTGGTCATCACAGTTCTGAAAGAAAAGAATCCTGCTGAAAAAAATTGTTCAAGTCTACAGGAATATGTTTAATTTTCTCCACAACATATCAAATCAGTCAATCAATCAATCAAATGTATAGTACATCCTACATTATGGTTGTAGTAACACAAAAAGCTCTCTCAAATATAACGAACAGAAAATGAAAATTTGAGGGGAAAATATACAGAGATATAAAATATTACAAGACAAAAGGAAATATTCAGGCCGCATCTGGCCACAACATCTCATCGAGATCAGCGAGGGAAGAATATCCATCCCTGGACACATGCATCTTGCCTGTTGAAGCCATGTGCACATTAAGGCTGATGGTCATACACCTTCCTCCACCGTGCAGAGAAGAACTCAACTGGGCTGAGAGATGCAGAGTAGGGTGGAAGGGACTGAACAAGAAACTGTGGGTGGTCAACAAACCAGTTTTGGATCAGGGCTGTGCAACGGGAGGTGACAGTGTCCCGTACTGTCACATATCAGTGCTGCTCTGCGTCGTCCATACGGTCCGCTGGTACCGCTATGTTGAGCAGTCTGTCCAAAAATGTGAGAACGTGGTCTGGTATGTTGTATCGGCCAAGGTTGGCATGGTAGTGGAGGACAACATCTACAACGGCTCTGTGAACAATGCGACCAGGAAGTGATGGACGCAGTGTGATCGGTGGAATCCAGAATTATGCAAAGGTGAATGGTATTCTGGTTACGTACCTGTGCTCAAGCCTAAATGTCCGGATGACAGCGGCTACAGTAAATCAGCTCGTGTTGGGCTGGACCCTCTGTCCGGCCTCTCTCAGTGTCAACCCGTGGTTGTTAACATGGTAGACTAACGTTGCCCGGGTTTCATCTGAAAAGCTGTGCCCTTTTTTGTCTTCGTCCTCGTCCTCCAGCTCTATCTCTACCTCTCACTCTCCCTCAACCTCTTCCTCTCGCTGCTGCTTCCTTTTGTTGATGTAAAAATGTATCTTACATCCTGATTGATGGGTCAGATCCATGGGTGTAGCATTTTGAATAGCAGTGTTTTAAACAGATGACTTTATGTCAGATTCCTGTGTTTTACATAGGGAACTGGGTGCAGTGTATTGCAAAAAGTGTCATGTTGAATTGCAATTTGGGTGCATTTAGAGTTTTGGAGACGAGAGCTGAGATTTTGCTCTTTGATTGTCAGTTTCAATAAATTTGCTTCATGTCTCATTTTAGTGTGTAAGCAACTGAAAGAAACTGTAAGACTAATAACAATGAGCTTTGAGTGATGTTGTCTCAGCAATTGAGTGGCAGACGGTGGAAAGAAATCCCTCTCATCTGTCTCAAGCCACGTCGACATGAATGTAGTCAGAAGTTAAGTAGTGGATAAACCACCATTAATTCTCAGCTCAGTGTTTAGTGAATGTCCATGAAGGGTGGATAAGTGAGATGATGATAAGTGTCTGTGCAAGTGTGGGAGCCGTATGTGTGTGTCCAGTATCCATCAGACCATGAAGACGATTGTGTGCGTGTGTGTGTGTGTGTGTTTGTGTGTGTGTGTGTTTGTGTGTGTGTGTGTGTGTGATTGTCTGACCTAGATAGAGCAGAGCTGGACAGGATCATCCATGTGTGTCTGTAAAGATATATAGTAGGTGTGTGTGTGTGTGTGTGTGTGTGTGTGTGTGTGTGTGGTAATTGGATGAGTAGTTGAAGTATGTTAAGCTAATGTCAGACCTCAGCACAACTGCAAAGTGAATGATAACTACTCTTACAATATCAACACATTTAGCTAATGTGCATCTAAATATGGACGTATGCTAATAAATGAGTCATTCACATACGTGCAGATGGATGTGGTAATTACAGAGGCAAGCAGATTTTCAGCGTGGAGATGAAATAACAGTGCTATGAACAAAACTGCCCATTAAGTGATTTTCAGGGTTTCAAGTTGAGCACCAGATGCAGCTTCACAGGCTGGGAACATTTTCAGAAGCGTTAAGATCATAGAACTCTTTCCATTAACTCACTGGAATCAATAATAAATTACAGCTGTTTTTCTTACAGCCTGAGAGAAACAAGACATACCATGATATAGCAGGATATTACACATCAGACTGCATGTTAAAGACCGAGTTCAAACATGAATTCATGAGGAAAATGGTATTTTTCTTACTCAACCCAAGGATCCAGTTCCACCGACAAGTGTTTGTTTGTATCCAAAGTCTGATGTGTCTTATTCCTCTGTGCATCAGAGCTCCTTTGTTGTTCAAAAACCATTAAAACACATCAATGAGCCACATGTTTCCTGTAGTTTTTGACTTGATTGCACATATACTCAGGAGAACATCTTGTGTGTATTCATTTGCTGCAGAAAATAGTCCCCGACAAATGAGCCTATTCCTCCTGTTTGAGTGATGTTTTCTAAAAGGTTTCAGTGGCCAGCTGTTGCCACATTTTCAAACTTCACTTTAAGCAAATTTCCAAATCCTGTTTCCTGTGGATGATACAATTAAATTCTTTGAAGGTCCAGGTCGAGCTGAACTTTTATTATCCCACAGAGGGAAATCCAGGTGCAGAAATACACAAAGAAATCATAAAAACAAATATAAATACAACTGTACGATATGTGCAGTCTCCACCTTCCCTTTGCCTAACACATGCACTCAGTCACCCACATCTACATGTGCACGAGTTACCAAGCATCCCCACTCGGGCATCTGCTGACACCCACTAGCGTAAAGACAGATGAATACTTCATTTACAGCGGACTACATGATCCCACCGGCATTAAAACCAACTAATAGAGTAAAATATATTGCACCATACAAGTGTTACACAGGAATTACCAACCGGTCCTCCAACCTGAACAACCATACAGGTCGTTTTTTTCAACCCTCTGATGCGACCCATACAAGTGTCTCCTGAAATAGCGGCCCTACGGTGGCAGGCGTACCGGACCTTTGCTGTCATAGTTACAACAAAAACAACACGGTTAACTTTGTCAAACGGTCAGTGATAACAGAAACAACAGAAACAGTTGGTTTCACGTGGGAATGGAACAGCGCTCTCCTGTGTCGTATCCATCCATCCACCACAACCTCCTCCTGACGTGGGCTTTGTCTGTCTTTAAACTACGTCACCGCACTTTTAACTTTGCTCCTGACATAATTACTAGACCACTAGATGTCGCCTAGCAACAAAACGTAACTATGAGTCATAATAACCTGCTGCACAGACGACCTGTGGGCTTGTTTTTTTTTTTTACAGGAAGTCTGTTTCCACAGCTGATCAGCCAACACACTGGTCACACCCAATGACTGTACTTGCCATCTTTTCTCTCTTGGTCTTGGTTGTGCACGTCACCAAACACACACATCAGGCCGAAGGACGGGATGCTCTGAAGGACAGCTGTGTAAAACAATCGCGAGACATGACACTCCACATTAAAACAATGCTGGTGCGCTGGAGTCTTCAGCTAATGTAAGAGGCCAGATTTATTGGATCATACCCGTGGTGTTTTGACTGCTCACCAGTTGCAGACTTCTGCTGCCATATCCTTCAAGTAAAATCTCGAAAGTAAACACTGTGGGATCATTGTATCATATAATATACAGACCTAGAATACACATATATTTAATGTTTCCTTTAAAAATCTGTTATGATTTATTTTTAATAGTTATACAACATCGTTTCATAAGGCTTTTGTTCGTGTCCCTGACTTCCCTCCCTCCCTCTCCTCCTCCATCTTGCACCATTTTTTCATTATTATATTTGTCTGTCACCTCTTCCCTTGCCCTCCTTTATTTTCCTCTGTGACTCCGGCGTTCTCTCTCTGTGTCTCTCGCCTCTCTCCCCTTGACAGATTGCATAACGCGTACTTCAAACCAGACCAAGCGTTTTGACCATGGTCATTTGCAGCTGCATGTGTGTGTGTGTGTGTGTGTGTGTGTGTGTGTGTGTGACAGAGAGAGCAGAGGGAACAGTTGCTTTCATCTTTTAATAGGCAGGCCAATTTTCGAGTCGCTTCTGTCTTGGTTGTGTGTAACTTTCGCTCTAACTATCTCTATCTTTCTCATTCCTCTTTTATTTTCTCCTTTTATTTCTTTTATTTTCAGTCGTTCCACCAGCTCCTCTTTCTCTTCCCTCTGTGTATCATATTTACCCACACCGTCTCTCTCCTTTTCCTTCCCTTCCCATTCCTCCGCCTCCTCGTCCATCCCTCTTTCAATTAGTCCAATTTGTTGAGTCTAAATAAGCTTTATTGACACAAACGTCAATGAACTTGTTTTCCTTTGCTCTCATTTCCAGTCATGTCCCTCTCCTTCAGTCTAACACCAAACAGCTGCTGATCAGTGTAGAGACTATGGATCAGCTTTCATCTGGTTCATTGATTCATTTGACGAACAAACCTCAGACACAGCTGATTGAATGAAATACTTAGTGCAACTGTGTTTCATAATCATCCGGCAAAACAGAATTTGTTAAATTTCTTACAGTAAGGACAATGTATAAAGACAACACAAGCTGAGCTGCACAGAACTTTGCTGTGATATAATGTGAATCTGTAATCCCTCACAGGTTAGAGATCTCTTGTCAGTTGTTAGATACTCAATTTAATTTGAGAAGAAGGATTTGAGTCTCTGTTCATACCTTACATTAACATCAGTCTTAGCTGATCCAAACACAATTGGACAGCTCTAAGTACATCAATTCACAAATGGCATCAAAGTGTGTGTGTGTGTGAGAGAGAGAGAGAGAGAGAGCGGGGCAAGGAGGGGTTGAGCGAACCATTGCTCTGCTCACAGCTCTACAAGGAAATCAGGTTTATCCATTTGAAAGAGTAAAATAATTTGGTTCATTATAAACTGCGTTGGGACCGATCAGACTGAGACAGAGGACGTCAGCAGAGTAGTTGGTCCTTCAATCTGGACAGGACACGTTTGCGTTCACACTGATAAAAGAATGTGGCCGCCTGCGGTCCAGACCAAATCTGAATATGATCTGAGTGACCGGATCTCACATGCGTCCTCAGTGCATCTTGGGCGTTTTCACACCTGAACTTGTGTGATCGGATCACCTGAGGCTGATGTTTATACCAGGTCTGAACAGGGCCTTAGAGAGTGACATCTGACTGGTCTTGTTTTCTGACTGCACGGTTTTCCTAATAACAGCATCTATTTGTATAGATGTTCTCCTAAATTGATGATGGGGAGTAACTGTAAGACGTTTGCCATTATAGGTCTCAGCACAAATAGTCACATGTAGTTTTAGATAGATTGTTGTAGACTTTATATTGTGTATATCTCATACACAACACTGCCTTGACTTATTCACAACTTCACTTTTGGTGTAGGTGTTATGCAAATGATGTTTTCCATTGCACTGCTCCACATTGACAGAGTTTCTGCGTGATACTGACTCTTTTGAAAGCATGTGAAAAGGTTCTCACATTTCTCCAGAAACGTGTCATCCCAGAGCTAATAGCAAAAGTGTTTACAGCTCCTATTCTAGCAGCATCACATGGTATCACCATCTCTTACAGCGAGGTGCCCGCCCTTCACAATGAAGACAGACATTCGTACGCTTAAAGCTTGACGAACCCCCTTATAAATATATGGGGTGGTCAGATGATTAATGAGAGAGGAAAGAAGAAGAAAAACAAAGTTCTCTTACACAAATCTGTTTTCAGTTTCCAGACCTTTTCACTGATCTTTGATTTTTGGTGTGATATTGGATCGTTTCAACATTCAAAAAAAAAAAAATTAAACCACATTAAAAGTTGAGGGAGAAAAATCTGTTTCTTTGTTAACAACTCATAGAAATCTGACCCTGACTACACAATGCCTTTTGTAAGCTAGATGTGTATAAGAGACAGCTCTTAGGTCTCTAGGCTTTTCAATGAAAATCAAAGCAGTCCATAATGCAGGCGCATTTATTAAAGACCCCCTGTCATAGTCCTTGGCAGCTGAAGCTCTTCTTGATTTAGCCATAACACAAGTGCTGGAACAAGCTGTGCGTTCAACAGTTCAGTGGTGCTTCTAAATATTCAGCTGGAATTGAAATACAAAAAATGAACAGGAAGGTTCATTTTCAGCCTCATAAGAATTAACAG
This sequence comes from Seriola lalandi dorsalis, assembly GCF_002814215.2. Lineage (NCBI taxonomy): Eukaryota > Metazoa > Chordata > Actinopteri > Carangiformes > Carangidae > Seriola > Seriola lalandi. The sequence goes on along the minus strand of NW_019525485.1, from coordinate 1,923,171 downwards.
CAGTTGTTGGAAGTCTGCAGAAATATCACAAACCTTAAAACTACATGTTTATTGGAATATGTGGGGATTCCAGTCATTGTTTCACTTCTTCATCATCTTTTTCAAAAGTTTATTTCATCAGGTGTTTCAGTAGCTTTTTGTATTACAGGGCCGTTCAAATCGGCTCACTCACTCTCAAACACTTTGGCTGGACTATAGAACAGGAGAGAAAAGGTGAGGACTTTCACTGATACTGAGACATTGGTTTCACTCCAATGGTCATGGAGGAGTTCAAGTGTTGAATCATTTTTAAAAGGTGTGAATGTGGGAGTAGAGGTTTAAATTAGCAAAAGGTCGACTATAAAGGAGTCTTCTATTCATTATAATAGAGTTTTTCAACTCAGAATGGGATTTATGGTCGTAACAGTTACAAAGTGTTAAGGAAAATACACACAGATGGCAGTTCATCATGTGGTGTAATACAACAATCCTGCAATGGAACCTCCCTTCATGAAGGTTATATCTGGGTAATCAGGGAGAAAGGCCTTGGTAAGAGAGGTGACCAAGAACATGATGGTCCAATTCAAATCCTCATGTTTGGAGGAAACCAGTCACCGCCCATTACCTGCCCAATAAACATCCCAATGGTGAAGCATGGTGGTGGCAGCATCAGGCTGTGGGGGTGGTTTCAGCAGCTGGGACAGGGAAACTGCTACGTTCAGCATTCCTCCAACCCTGACAAAACTACTGAGATGTCCTGGTCCAGAGCGAAGGACCTCAGACTGGACTGAAGGTTCACCCACCAACAGGACAATGACCCTGAGCGCATATTCAAGACACTGCAGGAGAGGCTTAGTGACGACTCTGAGAATGTCCCAGCCAGAGTCCTGACTTGAAGCCAATCCATCATCTCTGGAGAGACCTGAAAATGTCTGTTCACTGACGTCCCCCATCCAACCTGACAGAGCCTGAGAGTCTGCAGAGAGGAAGGAGAGAACATCCACAAATCCTTCAACTAGTGCTGAGTAAAGGGTCTGAATACTTATGTCAATGTGATATTTCCGATTTTGCTTTGTAATAAATTTGCAAAAAAAAAAAAAAAAATTCGATGAGCGATGAATGTATTTAAATGATTTTATTATGAGGCTGCAACAAAACACAATGTGAGAAAAGGGTTGAATACTTTCTGAATGCACTGTGATATAATCCACATTTGAATCGGTCTTTAAACTGAACTGTTCTGCCGTTACATTGCACCCAGCCTTTTCACTTGTAGCTAACAGAGAAGGGAGAGGAGCCCCATCAGTCAGTGTTTACAGCAGCAGTGCCAGATGTACCAGCTGAGCCAGGACTGTCCACACCACCAGTCAGTTTGACAGGTAACCCCCCCCCCCATGCAGCCCAGCAGAGACAGACAGGGCAGCAGATACAGACAGACGGGAGCTAGCTCACACACAGCGGGCAGCCGTGGCTGTACGACAGGCAGCGCTGATATGATGGTCCTTGCAGTGCTCGTCTCTCTCTTACTGAAGGAGTACTTTCCCCCATCAAAAGAAGATGAGGATCACTCATCATTAAACGTTCTCTGTTCTAGGCTTCAGAAGTGGAAGATGACAGGATTAAGGAGGAGAAAGAGCTGCCTCTGGCGTGCATTGTTAAATGACAGAGTGCTCTTCTACTCACAGGAGACAGGTCAGGGGTGGTTCATACACAGTGAGGGGACAGGGATATCCTGACTGCCTCCAGTTCAACTACATTAAGTAGGCTGACTATTTTTAAACTTACAACTAATATAATTAATATAATTACTAGGGATACCGATAATAAATGAGTGAGATCAGCCGATCCACGGCTAATACCGTTCATTTTTTGTGTTTTGTTATAGCAGCTGGTTCAGCAGTTGGTCAGTCTGCTTAGCTTTATAGTTTGATTTACTCCCCTACTTGAAATATCAATCAGTCCACTTATTCATCACCATTCTACAGGGTGTCAGTAATTTTGTCGGGGCAATTTTAAAAGATCTTTGTGGAACGAGAAAAATTTCCGCCGTTTTTACAGCTTCTTAGTTTTATTCTGTGGCAAACTAAAGGCGTGGATGACAAAAGTAAATTTCAAATCTTTTCAGGGAGAACGGTTTATTGTTTCATTGAACTGTAAAGGGACCATCTCTTTTGGTTGCCTATGTAAATGCATTAATAAATGTGTCAAACTACTAATTCATACAGCTTTATTATATGTGTATAAGCCAATTGTTGCTTTGCACATTTTCACTCCAGCCCATCTCAGTTCTCTGAGCTGAAGTTCAATCATTGAAAAACAGTGTGCACCCAGCTACACACACACACACACACACACACAAACAAATCCTTGTTTTTCTCCTAGCCCCCACCCCCCTAACCTTCTAACAGAGATGCCCACTACTTCAGAGCAACCTGAAGGTTCAAAACATGCAGTTTACGTTTAATGTGTATAATCTAGGCTATTTTTAATCATGGAAAAATGCTTTTTAGCAGATGTACTTTGGATGGGTAATGTAGTGTATATCAGTAAACTGAATATGGTTTTGTGCTCTTCCTCTGTTCTTTGAATAGGTGGAGAGAGTAGCAGTAGTGGCAGAGAGACGAGAGAGAGATGCAAACTGAAGGTACAATACATGTAGTTTACATCTAATCATGGAAAAATGTTTTTAACAGTCATACTTTTGATGGGTGATGTAGTTTAGGCTGTATTTCCTCATATAATTTTTTGGGCCTTTATTTATCTCAGCTGCAGATGACACTGCAGAGCTTATGTTAGAGACAGGCCTTAATTCCAATTACCTCTGGTGGCACAACAGAGAGATATTTTTTAATATTTTAGTATGAAGCCTCCTTGTTTCCTGATCTGGTCCTGTTTCCCTGGTAAGTTTTGTTACTGCATTATGCTGCTAAAAATATAGTTTGGTTGGTACATTAAAGTGTCAATCTTGAAGATCTCCCTTTTAGTTTCCTTGGCAATAAGTGGTAACTGCAGGTATATTTTGACCTCATTTAATAGCTTCCCAGGCGGGATATTATATTATAATATCACCCGCTGCACACACTAGTGAGTATAAGAGTGAGTCAGTTGCGTTTTGAGCGAAGGTCAACTCAACACCCAGTTCATAAATGCTGCAATACTGAAAATGTAAGAGCTTTCATCAGTGGACCACAGGCTCAATCACCATTGTGTGAACTCATTCACTGCTAGATAAAGACTTAGCAGCAGCTTAACACACGTTTATTTAAATAAAAACCTTCAAGATTACAATTTTAATACACTTTTGATAGGCAATGTAGTACATATTAGTATCACTGAATAGAGTATTGTGCTCTTGTTCTGTTCTTTGAATAGGTGGAGAGAATAGCAGCAGTCAAAGTGAGAGATGGTTCTAGAACCCAGCGATATGATGACAGGGGAAAGTGACATTGAAGGAGAACAGCCGAAGCAACCTCCTCTGAAACCCATGTCCAAAGTGTTCCACTCAAAAGATGGCACAAACGGAAAGTGGTTGTCCTACAATGTTGCAAACCACTCCCTCAACTTCTGCTCAGTGTGTCTTGCATTTGGAAAATCTGACAGTGACAGTCCATTTACCAAAGGAAGCATGCAGTCATGGAAGTATGTCCATAACAGGAGCATGAGCACAGCAAGGCCCATAGAGAGAGTCCAGCAGCCTGTTTCCTTAAATTCAAAAAGCAGACATCAGAAGCCTCCTGGCTGAAAAACAAGTCTCAGCACGTTGAGAGCAGGTCAGGAAGAAGAGGCAGGTTATAGAATGCGATAGAGATGTTCTTAAAGTAATTGGTGTAGTAAGTAAAAGTAAAGTAAAAGTGGCAAAAAACACAAGCAGTTTAGTCAGATTAGGCTGATGTTCACTGAACTCGCTGTCATGTTGATGAAAACAGTTTAACTCATGGAGCATTATCCTGCTATTAGAAGATGTCATTAGAAGATGGTAAACTGTGGCCATGAAGGGATGAACATGGTCAGCAACAATACTCAGACAGACTGAGACTGATTGGTGTTTAATTGTTAATTCAATTGTTGCCCCACTTTTTTTTTTTACTTCTGGAAGCTCTAAAAGTGCTGTTTTGATTTTGGCAGCTAATGCAAGTTTTTAAATAAAAGAATATGTTGTCTCCTCTAATTTCTATCAATGTCATGCAATAGTGTGAATGGTCACATGACCAGGCCTCTTTACTTCCTGCTTGCACCGCTGGCGGGAAATGTCTGCCTCAAACTTGTATAAGAGGAAGTAAGTAAAATACCTTAATTAACAGATATAAATGAAATATTTTGTACATATATTATTTAAAGGGTCTACTACTGATATATAATGAGAATTATATGCCTGCATAAATCTTTTGATCATAAAAAGAGTAAAAGTAACCACGGCAACATTTGTTGCTGCTAGCATAACGCATAGTCATAGCATTATGCTAGTTGTCAAAAGTTTTAGCTGTTTCTTCTATTTTTCTTATGTTTTTCTCTACACAGCTTAAAACTATCAGATGTTTTGGATCTTCTAGATTTAAAAGAACCCCAAAGTGATGTGTGCTACATAACAGTCATTCCTACAGTTGAAAAAGATGCAATTGAAAGTGAATGTGATAGTGACTGCTCAGATAGAGAGTACCAAGGTGAAACAGGCCATTTGCCTGCTAGACTGCTGAATGGTGAAGCAGAGGTGACCTTTCTGGAGGATGAGAAAGATTTTGACCTGATAAGTCCAGAACTACCCCCAGACCCTCCCTGCCCCCCCAACTCCCCCACTCCCTCATCTCACACTCCGCCAGCATTTGGTGTTGAAGAAAACCCATTGCCGCTAGTTGGTGAATCTCCCACAGTGTCCAGCCAGAAACCCAGAACACAAACCAGAAAAAGACGATGCCCTGAGGAAAATGATATACCCACAACCAAAAAAAAAGGAGATGTCCTGAAGAATGTGAAACCCCAAAACGCCCCAAAAAACAGAAAAAAACGCTTCAAAATAAGCAAAATAGGGGCAGGATTTTTAAAAGATCACGACGCCCAGCCACATCCAGTATACCAGATTTTGTGACCTATGGTCCAACTGCAGCAGATTGCATAAAACAAACTAAACCTGACCTGTTGATTTGTTCCTTTTGATGTATCATTACTCTGAGGGAGCTCACTGTTGAAATGTCACACCTCTACTCAATGCAAACCAAAGGGAAAGCACTTGATCTGTGATCTGCCTGAAACTGGCTTAGGACAGGGCCCAAGTGTAGTCCTTGGTCTGGCTGAACAAGCAGAAGTCCCTCTAGGATGCACATTTGTGCATGATAACGTTTCACGTCACTTAACCTCATTGATGAAATGACCAAACGAGGTTATGGGTCCCTTGGCACACTGAGACAGTGCCGTCTGCATGACATCCCTTTCACAGGTGTGAAGGATTTTGAAAAAATTCCTCGTGGAAGCACGGAGGTCCTTATAGAGGGGGAGAAGTTACTGGTGCGATGGAAGGATAACAGTGTTGTAACCATGGCAACCAATGCTTTAGAAAGATATTCAGAGGGTCAAGCATCCAGGTGGAGCAAAGAGAAAAAAGCATTTGTCAAAGTGCCACAACCTCTGTGTTTCCTTACATATAACCAAAACATGGGTGGCATGGATCTGCATGATCTTCATGTGTCAAGATATAGATCTGCAATAAGGTCAAAGAAGTGGTGGTGGCCAATCCTGGCCTGGTCCCTTCACAGTGCAGTGGTGAATACTTGGCTGTTCTTCAGAGATGTTGTTGGCAGGGATTATGACCTCCTGACCTTTCAGCGGGTTTTGTCCCTGGATCTCTTCAAGAGATACGGAAAACAGCCTCTTGGGCAAGGCAGAAGATCTGCAACTGTGAAACCTCAGGATTCCACAAGAGGTGATGGGAAACATCACTGGCCTGTAAACACAGGAAAACGTTACCAAAGATGCAGACGATGCTACAACCGCACTGTGTATGGATGTGAGAAGTGTGACGTACCACTCCACATTGAGTGCTTCAAGATTTTTCATGGAGAGTAAAATCTAACCGATAAACCTTTGAGCTGTTACATAAATCAAATCTATTGAAACTGGTTCATAAGACTGTAAAATAAATATTCAGATTTTCGTCACTAATAGTGCGCCTTCAGTATGCACTGTTTTTATATCTCTTGCACTGTTTTTGCGGTAGTGTGAATACTTACACTTTTTTGTGTTTCTGTTGAATAACACTGTGCACTCATCTTCTGGCCATGATGTTAGTGGTCAGTAAATGTTAAGTGAATCTAAGGTACTGCCACAATGTGAATTTATTTTATTTTTATAAGCTAGGATCAGTTCTTATTTTGTAAGTTCAAACACTTTTAGCTCTACTGTTTATCGGTTTTATGTGCTTTGAGCTGTGCTTTGCTCCTGTGTTACGTAAATCAAATTTAGTTTTTTATATCTTTTGCACTGTTTTTGAGTAAATACTGACAATGTGAATTTATTTTATTCTTTACAAACTAGTATCAGTTCTTGTTTTGTAAGTTCAAACACTCTTAGCTCTACGGTTATTTAACCGTTTTTGTTGTCTTTGTTAGTTCGCCTCAGTATGAATTGAAATGATATCTAAATGTATCTAATAAAGTTCTAAAACACATTTGTAACCATGCCTAGTTATAATATGTTACTCATGTTCATGTTATTTTTATTCTTTACACAAATTCTTCAATTTGACCTATTTACACGTGTAAATTCCCACCGCCAACAATTGTTGCAGAGTATAAAACCTACATTTTCACTAACATAACCAACATGAAATGAAAAAAATTCATACATATTATATGTTAGGGAGGTCTAAGGAGCGAAATGCATGCACTTATTTTGCAGGGAAAAATTTGGGATCGAACAGGTTAAGAAGAAAACATTCCCCCACACCATCACACCATCACCACCAGCCTGGACTGTTGACACAAGGCAGGTTCGGATTCAAACTCTGACTCTACCACCAGCTGCTTCAGCACAAATCCTCCTTCAACTGCCCAGTGTTGGTGAGTCTGTGTCCACTGCAGCCTCAGGTTTCTGTTCTTGGTGACAGGAAGTGGAACCTGACGTGGCCTTCTGCTGTTGTAGCTCATCCACCTCAAGGTTGGATGTGTTGTTCACTCTGAAGCTTTTCTGCTCAGAACAGTTGTTAAGAGTGGTTATCTGAGTGACCGTAGCCTTTCAGTCAGCTCGGGACATCTCCTCTGACCTCGCTCATCAACAGGGTGATTTCTCCACAGAGCTGCTGCTCACTAGATGCTTTTTGTTTTTGTAAAAAATCTAGAGACTGAAAATCCAGGAGTCACTGAGATCACATTTTCCTCATTTTGATGTTTGATGTGAACATTAACTGAAGCTCCTGACCTATATCTGCATGATTGTATGTATTGCACTGCTTCCCCAACGATTCCCTAATTGGATAATTGCACACCTAAGCAGGTGTGCAGGTCCTCTCAGTAAAGTGCTTGATGAGCTGATGCAAAATAGCCAGTGCGAAATTGAGGCATATTTGCTAAAATAATGCAGATCAAAATCCAATCCTGTCATCACTGTACTCTGCTGTGTCTCATCCACCTCAGCTCGCTCAGGTGCAGCCTCCTGCTCCAACCACCAGCATTAGCATGTGTGATCGACACTGAGGTTGGAAAAATACACAGATTCACTCAAATCTGACAATAATTGTTAGCAAAGCAGTGCGGGCCTGAATGAAACTTGGCTGTTGTCTTTTTGTGTCTCTCTGTAACACCACTGTACAACCACAAGTGTTTCTTTAGTTTCAGCAAGTCCAACAGAGTGAGACATCTTCTTTCTATAAGATGGTGCTACGTCACTGACGCGATCAAACTTTCCCAAGTCGTATCAATAATTTAAGATACTAAACTTTATATTTTTGAACCATGGCCTTCAGTATTTGGATCCAGAAGCTCATACAAACTAAGGTCTGTGAGATTAAGCAGTCTGTATTTAACGTGTTAGATACATTTAATTATCATATAAGTAACATAAATATAAGTATCAGATTGGACTCAGTATTGGCAGATAGCTTATATTAAAGAGCTTGGATTGGGATTGGGGCCTAAAAATTGATTGGGGCAGCCCTGATATAAATAATGCATCCACTGCCCCCCACCCTGCCAGCCCCCTCCTTACATACGGGTTGATAAATAAACATCCTGGAACAGCTGGTAAATCAGAGAATCTGGGATGCCCTCTCCTCTCACTTCCAGCAATAACTGGCAGCTCCACACATCAATTCTCCTTCATTTTAGCATCACTTCTGAGCCAAGTAACTTCTCTCTCTCTCTCTCTCTCTTTCTCTCTCTCTCTCTCTTTCTCTCTCTCTCCCCCACAGTTTCCTCCGGCAGGAAAAGTTGGCAGTGTGAGGGACCCATTTCCTCCTGAAATGCCTTGCTTGGCACAAACACAGAGGGAGGGAGAGAAGGGCTTTGAACTGATTATGTAAGTGCACAGGTCTGGACTGCTGTACACACACAAAACACACACACAATTTACAGTGTGTGTGTGTGTGTGTGTGTTTGTGTGTGTGTATGGTCTAGTGTTTTATATATTAATGGGGTCTGAAAACCTGGAGCCCACTAAACTTGTGGGCAGGGCCAGACTGGGACAATCATTCAGGCCGGGAAGCACGAAATGTGGCTCCAGCCAGAACACTTTTGAAGTGGGGGCCCTTGGGCCACTTTTTTAAGAAACTAAAACTAAACTTAATTTCCTGCATTCTGATGAATATTAGTGCATGTGAATCACAAACTAATGAGACCAGCGACTGCTTAGTACAATGTACTATTATGAGCCTCAAATAAAACATGTACATATCATTAAAGAGCAGGACAACAGAAGGACTAACATTTCACCAATATTTATTACGATTATTATTCATTATTATTCATAACTAATATAAGCTCAGCTGTAGTAGCAGGAGTCAGGAGGGACGGACAGCTGCTGGATGAAGGTGGGCTGGTGCTGGGAGCCTGGGACCAATACTCACTCGAACACACTGTGGAAGACACAACAAAGAGGTTATAGAGACATTGCTGCACCCCAGAACGGTTACGTTTATGTGACTTAGTTTCCCTTCTTGCACTAGAGCTGGAGTAGTCAGACATTTTGGGTCTTCTGCCCATCTCTCATCTCTGGTGGGATGTATGGCCCAAAGTCTGCCTACTGTATGACCTTTGACCTCTATCAGAGATCTTTACTGCTTTGTATAACTCCTCTGAACATGGCTCTGATAGATGGAACCCATAGGCCATGTTTATTGGATGTGGATCTCATGATCAAAAAGGGGAACATTGGTAGAATTTACTTAAATGTAAATACTATAATAATACTAACGTAGATAATTACAGAATCACTGTTAAGCTAATAACTGGGGGTCACAGCAGCCTTTCGGTTGTGAAGACTCTAGTGTCTTGGAGTCTGAGAAAGGCTTATTGTAAACTGTTCTAATGGAAGTTGTTCTAAGAAGACTAACTATAAGCTTATATTAATTTCAGCTTGTTATAACGGGCTGGTGGGGAAAGGAGTAGTTGACGAAATCATAAGGAGTCACTGACACATTTCTAAACAAAATATTGTGTTTACAAATGTTGTATGGGAGAGAAATGCACTCACACGCTTTAGGCCTGAAGGATACACACACTTGAGAGACACTGAATGGCAGCATGAATGTTTGCTGACAACACGATTCCACAGTGTACATTCAAGCTTTTCACATGACAGCATCAACTGATAATTACCCTTAATGATAATGTTTTCATGACAGAAATGGATTTTCTACTCAAAGGCAACTCGCTTGTGTTAAAATAACCAAAACAATTAGTCATAAATCGTTTAATGAGAGTGATAAAACTTTTCATCTTCAGTCTGTTTTTCAAGAGTGTAGTGTATGAATACATGAATAAATGATAACTTCAATACTGTTCTACTTTTGCAGATGTATGTGCATTTAACACCTGTACTGTACACACCCTCACACACACACATTTGGTACAGTAACTGTTATAACACTGTCACATTTGAAGGCTTGTATTGCTGTAATGATATAAGTGGACTGCACTTAAACAGCACTTTTCTAGTCCTGAGTCAAAGCTCTTTACACTATGCGTCACATGAGTCATGATTTCTCCTTAGCTGAGGAAGTTAATTAAAGGGTGTTGCAAAGAATCTCTTAAAAGGTTTCCTTAGTTAAGGGAAAAATGTAAGTAATTTATAGCAATAAATGGTTTCCATGAAAACCATTAATTCGCTGAGTTACCTGACACACCACTCATCTGTGGACATGAAATGCCTTGACTATACCTGAATGGAAAGATCATGTTGCAGAAAACTGTAGAGCGTCATTACGCTGTGGAAATGTAGAGGGATCCAACTCTAGACAATCAGACAAATCATAAACCGACTGCCAGTCAAATCCGTGATGTAAAACCAATTCCTCATTGTTAAGGGTGTCCACTACCACTCCTCTTGGGATGCATTCGTTTAACTTACTTATCTCCATAAACTGCAATGTTGCAGTTCAGATAGAGTTAGAGGTACCTTTAGTTTTTTTGGTCTCTAAGGACTTTTGTGCAATAGTTTAACTCGGCTACTTGAAGTGTTCCTTAGACTAAGACAAGGAGAAAACCTTAAATACTTAACACTAGAACCGCCAAGACGGTCTGACAGACCATTTGGGTTTTCATGATGCAATTAACTTTATTTGAATAAAAACTACAAGCCTCTCACTCCATGACTTTCCCTAATTATGTTTTTGATGTTTTGTGAAGCCTAGAAGGTATTAAAATAAAAAAACTTGAGAATTTTGAGCATTTATTCCTCTGACAGCGGCTACAGCTGTGGCCATATAAGAAATGATAACAATGTTAAAATTTCACTGTATGTTTTCACGCGTCTACTGCCTATTGTTTCCTATTAATATTACATTTTTATATCTTGATCTGGGGAGAGAGAAAGAGAGAGAGGGGGAGACAAGTCACCATTTTACAAACTAAATTTAGTATAGCTACTAGCAAAAAGAAACATGGAGAAAGGAATAACAAGAAAAAGCTACAAAGTTGAAGAGACCTTGGCGATTCTTCAGGATCTGAGTGAGGGGGAGCCTGATGGTGGAGAGGTTTCAGACTTTATTGATGAGGAGTGGCTTGATGAACCTCCTCAGAAAGAAAAACTAAAAGTCACTGTCAGCTGGCACATTAGCATGTCGACTCCAGGTAGGAAGGGGGACGCAGCCACTTCACACAACTTTTTTGAATACATACTTTGTAAATATATAGGCTATAAACAGTAAGCAACATCTAAAATTACCCTAAAATTAGCTTAATACATCTGAACAGTGTAACCACCAGATGCCCAAGTGCTGCTGCTGTCCAGTCCAGCACAGAAGCCACAACAGTCTCTGTGAGAGCCTGAACATCATCTCCAGGTAGAAGACTGATGGCTGTTGTCATTATAATGCCAAATGCAACAAATGCATTTGGCATTTGCAACAAACAAACAATACACAATAATAAAAAATAACAATCCAATAAATCTCAACAGAACCAACAGGGACAGCGGCTCTCGACATGAGCGCTCCGTCACCGTCTCCAGATGCAGGTAGGCATATGATTTACAACAATCACGCACAAACAGGTCCGAGGAATGGGGGCTGGCCTTCTTCAGCGACACTACGCAGAGGAACTGATACAGAGAAATAATGTGCTTCCTGCACTTTGATAAGAAGGACAACAGCCCGTCTCTCCAACGATAGGTTTGCCCTGATGTCAGATGTGTGGGGTGGATTTGTGGCAAATTGCATTGCCTGTTACAAGCCTGGTCCAAACATCACTGTGGACGAACTGCTGCTTCCCACAAAAGCATGGTGTCACTTTACACAGTACATGGAATAAAATAAAAATAAAAATTTTGGTTTGCTGCAGACTTGGAGACCAAATATGTGGTGAATGGCTTCCCATACCTGGGCAAGGGTGAGATGTGACTATCAAATCAAAGTCTGGGAGAGAGTGTGGTGATGAGGTTAGTGGAGCCATACGTGGGAAAGGGCAGAAATGTAACAAAAGACAACTTTTTTTACATCCCTGAACCTGGCCAAGAGCCTGCTGAAGAAGAACACCAGCCTGGTTGGCACAGTCAACAATGCCAGACGAGAGCTTCCTCCTTCAGTCCAGAAGCAGAAATGGGATCTATTCTCCACCGAGGTGCTGAAGCATGAGCGAGCCACTCTTACAGTGCACCAGGGCGAACGGAGAAAAGGCACCGTGCTCCTCAGCACAATGCACCAGACTGTAGCCACTGGGAGTGACCAGAAGAGAAAGCCAGAGACTGTCACCTTCTACAATGTCACCAAGGTACGATTTCATTTATGAAATGGTTTTTATTAGTGTTTTCATCAGCTATTTCTTTGTTCATGTCTTATATTGTACAGTGTGTTTGTTCAGATAAGATGTGCTCTGACAAATAAATGTTTTTCTATCTGTGAATAAAGGTTTTTCTTCTTTTGAAAAATCAATTCATGTCACTTTCTGCTTCAACTATAGATCTCAGCGGGAAATATTGTACCTTTCTATTACTTCACTGCATTTATCTGACAGCTTTACCCTTTAAATAAATAACCAAATAAATGATTGAGATTAAACTATTCAACAGTTTCCAATACAGCAGAAACAATTAGTCACGATTAAGTAACTAATCAATTATTATTCAGACCCCTACCTCCTGAGCCACAGCCGCCCCACACACATGCAAGCACATTGTCCTGGTAAATGGCGATGTCACACAAATGAATGCTTACATCACATGATAATAACTTTCCAGAGATGTAGAAACTTGTGTGTATTACAAACTGTTGTGCAGTGTCAGTATATTATTATCATGACGTCGCATGGCAGCACTGTGTGATCGGCTGTATTGACATTTAAAATCACAGCAGATGGCAAAAATATATCTTCTTAATGCCACACAGTCACCGACCGAAGCTGGACAGCTCTAGTGTATCATCATTTTTACAAAACCTCAATTATTTGTCGAGATGAACGCCGGGCAGATGAGGACAGAGCGCAAAAAACAGAAATAAATTTCCCTCCTCAGTGTGGATATAGATTATATCTTACAAGTTGATTATGTTTGATAAGGAGTTGAGTGCTTTGAGAGAAACATGATAAACAGATTTCAAAAGAAAGAAATGAAAGGGGCAACAACAAAGATATGTGAGGGAGGGAAACTGTGATGCTCACTTCAGACAAAGCTGCTTTTTTTTTTATCAAAAGAATCCTGAAGCAGAGTGAAACAGATATACAGAATAACTGTTCTGAGGTTTTGAGTTCTGTTTTGAGTCAAGTGTGGGTTAGGCTGTGAGTAGAAAATGACACATTTTATGACTCTTGAAAAGTGTGTGTTTTGCAGAGGCAGACAGCTGAAAGCAGGACATACTGATATATTTCTGAGATTTCTCAGGACACTGGGATGCTCCATTTAAAACCAGGACTGTAAACCAGGACATGTTGTCACCCTAATTTAAATGTGCTCGTTTTCATTGCCTTGAGGCTTCAAGTTTGTCTTCTTTCATGTGTCATGAGGATGGAGTGAAACTAAGATTACAATAAAAGAGTCTCTCACAGGAAGCTATGGATTTATTTCAGGCTGTGGATTTAATTACATAGGTTAGTTTTAACAATCCAAACGAATAAGGCCCGCTATATACAAAATGTGCACAAAATTAGTGTCGACAGCCGTGACATCAAGTGAAAGTAAAAAAACATTTTTTTCCAGCCAAGCGACAATTACATAAATGCCAGGATGATTACCGTGTACAATTCATTTCCATATAAATGTCTTTCTCCTGCTGAGCAATCAAGGGTCACACACAACATGCAAACCAAACCACATATTCCAAACTTCAATCATTCCACACATTTCAATTTTAAATTCAAAAATCACACAAACAGAAAGATGAAGTCGCAGCAAGTTTGGCCTGTGAGAATAAATCTGCATATATATTCACTATAAGGCAGTCCATTCGTTTTTCTTCCGTCTGCCTCTCTCTCTCTCACACACACACACATTTAACATCTGACTTAAAATGCATCTTCCACAGATGTTCAGGGGGCTCAGGAATCTTGTGCCAGTTCCTGTTTTCTTCTTACATGCGACTGCTCTCTCTCACGCCACCACATCTTCCGTAGTGAAGCACGAAGGTGAAGGTGGAGCAGGTCATCCACTGACTGGGAGGTTGGTGGTTCAGTTCCCTCCAGTCTGCAGGTCGACACCCATTGCTTCATAAATTCACGTTGTAATATGATAATAATTGTTATCTAATATATTATATTATTTGAATATAACATGTTTAGAATTCTTATATAATATAAATAATACATACTATTCTGTCATAATGCACCACACTATTAACATATTATTCTACACTATTTTATTTTACATTTCATTACATTTTATAATATCATGTTATTATATTTTTTGTTGTTTGAGATTTGTTTATTTTTGTTTGTTTCTATTACATTGACAGGATATCATGTATACACACACACACACACACACGCACACACATATCCTGTATATAAACATATATATATATGTATATATATATATATATATATATATAATTTTTTCTCCCTATGATTATAGTCATATTACATCATTAATATCCACTATACTTCCCTTTTCACCCTCTCACAAAAGATAGATACATAACACGATACATACGACTACATCACATATAAACCTCAAAAAACCCCAAATTGCTCCTGATCTACCAGAGAGTGTGTGTGTGTGATAGAGATACGTGTGTATCTGTATGAATGTGTGTAAATGGGTGAATGTGAAGTGACGTGTTGTGTAAAGCGCTTCTTAAAGTGGTTGTTCAGACTAGAAAAGCGCTATATAAACCAAATCTATGTGACTGGCCCCATTAAAATGAATGCGAGGACTTTTAAGCAGAGAAAAGTTGATCCCTGTTCATCAGCATTGGTTCCTCATTCCCTTCTACTTCTCATTTTCTTCTCTCCAGTCATTCTCCTCGGTTTAGGTGCCACTACACACACACAGCTTAATCTGCTTCCCACACCTCCTCATCGCTTCACTGCTCCGACAAACCTATAGAAACAAACTAATGCATACGATTTACATTTTGTTTACTGCTTAGCAATTTGCATTGTAATACCGGCAATAGAGTCATTGAATGGAATTTAAAGACAGCGATTAAATAACAAGCCAATTGCAGAGAGAAAAACACGACTCGCCTGTTGATGTTTTTTTCCTCTGTTATCTGGGTGGAAATGTAGCTGGTGGAGAGAGAGAACAAGAAAAAAAAAGACAGGAAAATTGACTGGAAAGTACCATGATTATGTACCTATGGTTTACAGGCCTCACTTTTGTTTGCTATAGTTGACATCATAGGCTGCTAAGGTTGGGTTCTCTCACCTTAAATTGGACATTTAAATCAGACAATAGGTGGTCCAGACATATACTAGTTTTTGACCTAGCCTTTTTTATTATAACTGTGACATCGTCTGACAAAAATCACCAAACACATCAGTTAAAGACAGAGACTGAGCTGTGATTTCAGCTGTATTTACTGTAACATGATCACTCAGAGAAACAGTTAGAAGAATATCTTTATTTTGTGTCTCTCACACAGCTCACAGCCCAAGTCTGGATCCATAATAGTTTAGTCTTTCTTTACTTCAACTCCAGAAGGTCACAGACTTTTATTAAAGGCAGGTCTTTATGTCTAACTCCCTCTGTTTGATATGTCGAGTTGGTCATAGCGGTATTTTAGTACGAAGCCTCGTTTTCAGTTGCTCCCATTTGCTGTGTTAAATTTACTGTTTTTCAACCATTCCAAATTAAAGGCCCTTTAGCGTTTTAGTGGGCAGAAACCCATTATTTCTTAACAGAGCTTATTGTTGTGCTGCAGTAAGTGTATTGTCTAATATTCAGTTGCTGGCGTTAATGTTGTTTTCATGCTAGTTTTCTTTAGCAGTTGGCAATGACTTCTCGCTCTCCCTCCCTCTCTCTGCTCTGTGTAACTTACGTTTAGTTATAACAACAACAATACTAATAATATAATAATAAAGTAAAAATAAAATAACAATGAATAAAGTAATAATGATACATGTAATGAAAGTAGTTTATATGCTGTAATGCAGGCGAGGCTCAGTGTATTGGAAGCGCTCCTCCACTTCCCAGCAGCAGCCAGGAAACCAGAACAGTACGACAAAACAAAACAAAGTATGTTTCATATTTTAGATTCTTCAAAGTAGCCTCCATTTACCTTGATGACAGCTTTGCTCAATATTGGCATTATCTTAACGAGCTTCATGAGGTCGTCCCTGGGATGCTTTTAAATTAACAGCTGTGCGTTGTCAAAAGTTAATTAGTGGAGTTTCTTGCCTTCTTAATGCGTTTGAGACCATCAGTTGGGTTGTGGTAATGTAGGTGTACAATAAATAGCCCTATTGGATAACTGTACTAATGTCACAAACTGCTCAACTAATTAATGACAAACAACTGTCCATCATTACTTGAAGACATGAAGCTCAGTCAATTAAGGAAATTGCAAGAACTTTGAATGTACTACATATATATGTAATAGCAGCTCAGTACAAAGATCTAAGCTTTTTGACAAATTCATTAATCACTTCTCATTTAAATATTTCCGACAAAAACAGGGCGAAACAACACGGGTGGTAGTTTATGAATATGTTGAAAGTGTATAGCAGATGCTCTGCAATGAAGGTGCAACATGCAAATCGAACAGATTAATACATCAACACTAGAATCAGTGATTTAAAATGTGAACCTCCACCAGCACACAGTGCAATCCCAGCCTTATCAATAATGCAGAGCTCTGCAGTTTATGGAGGCATAGTTCTTTTTGTACACACACCGAACTAAGTGGGCCTGTTGAAAGCCAGGGCATGTCAGAATTGTTTATCCACAAGTAAGCAGTTGAAGTCCTCCTACTATTCTGACGATAAACACAACTTGTCACATGCAACGCCAACAAATGGGACTCTGTGTCCAAAAACTGTTTTATTTTTCAGGCCTGTTTTGTTCTACAGTGATATAGTGATGAAGAGAAAATAAACACTTGTGAGGAATCATGTCATGACTGAAATGACAATGTGTGGCAACACTTCCATTACGTTCTGTCTGCTCCATCACCTTCACAGTGTGATAATGGCTTGATATCCACCTTTCACCTGTAAAACCTTTGCAGTACAGAGAAAATATGTAGAAAATTAGATTTTTTTTTTTTGTTTTCTTGCAGTGTATTGTGTATGATTTCTAAAACCGGTGTAAAAAAAGAAGGCTTATGAGACAGTGGAAAACTTTGATATCAACTTGCTGCCAAAAAGGAAGCAGAACGAATTGGAGAGAATCCAAAAATAAAAAGATGCGGGGCAAGAGAAGAGCCCCGCTCAGCACTTTTCTAAACACAAACCCACAGTCTCCCGAAAACTTACCAGAGGAGGCCGTGGCTGAATGACCAGCAGAAGCTCCAGCAGCTCCAGTGGAACAGTGTTACTTCTTTAACCAGTCGTAACACCTAATGCGGAAAGACATAGTCCTCCATCCTAAGAGGCCACACCAAGACAGTAGAACCAAACAAAAGTATGAAAGGAAAACCAGTAAGACTGGAGAGGAAAAATAAAAACGAAAGAGAATTAAAGCAGAAAAACAAACAAAAAGAAGAAAATCAGAAGAAAATGCATCACCTACCTTTGGATAAGGCAAAAAGGCAAGTCAAGTTGCCAAAAAAGGATGAATGTTTGAACTTACTTTTAAATAATGACTTGTTTTCTCAATACTCATCAAGATTCTACTATTAGACTTCTCCTTGTTCACTTTGTTAGTTTTGTCTCAAATTTGGATTTATTTAAACTAAAATTACCACCTCCACCAATCAGCCTAGTTGCAGGAAATATTGTCATAATAAATAAACAGAAATAACGACCAGAGGTGTTTTTGTGTGTTATCTTTCAGTCCAAGTGAATGTTTGTACAGAATTAATGAAATTCCCTCTGGGCATTTCTGATATATTGCATTCACAAGAACGTGAGACCGCTGTGCCCTTGAACTTTGACCTTTGACCACCAAAATCTAATCAGTTCATCTTTGAGACCAAGTGAATGTATTTCCCAAATCTAAAGAAATTCCCTCAAATTGGCCTTCAGATATCACATTCAAGAAGCCAAAAACTTGTTTAGTGAGGACACTGTGACTTTGAGCTTTGATGATCAAAATCTAATCAGTTCATCGTTGAGCCAAAAAGGATGTTTGTGCCAAATTTTAAGAGGTTCCCTCAAGGCGTTACAGAGATATCACGTTCAGGAGAATGATATGGACATACGGACAACCCGAAAACAGGCTGTGGCTGTAGCAGAGGCGTAAAACAAATACATAATATACTGTATAGAGTAGAAATAAAGAAAATAGGAAAAGAATAAATGTAACAGCTACCCTTTGTTTATACTTTTATTTGAGTGATTTGCTGTCACCAGACACATACACACACGCAAGCCACACACAACAGTGTTCTATTCAGTGATTCACTACAATCTTCCAGTGTCACTCAAATTACAACGTAAGCAAATGGACTCTACAGCAGAGTAACTCATGCTAGTGATCATAGCTGCATGTGTCCTTCTCTTTGTGTTGATACCGATGTGTGTATTTCCTCCTATTTGTGACATTCGGAGGGTCAGCATCTGTGAATGTACATGTCCACGCTTCACTTGCTACACTTGTTTGAGTGTGTGTGTCTTGTCAGTCGAGATCATGCTAATGCAGTATGATGTTGGAAAAACATCATTACAGCTGAGGGTAGAAAATGCAGCCGAGGTGTTTTAAAGATTCATAAAGATCTTGTTTGTATTTCATTATTTCTCATTCTCTAGTGCTTTTCTAACATGATTTATATATATTTATATTTATATATATATATATATATATATATATATATATATATATATATATTTATTTATATTTATATAGCAGCTGTTTGTATGACTGTGTGTATGTTATATGCATTGCATATTGTCCATGTTACAGCTTAATATACAGTATGAAATATACAGCTTCCAACATTATTTGAAAGGTTATTTACATCATATATCTCAATCTTTTGTTCATATGTGTTTGTTACAACAATATGACAAATTGTAAACACATCATTTTAATTGCTCATTTTTCACTGCAAAACCAACAAAATACATTCTATAACAACTGGATGCCAAATACATTTAGATTATTTACCTCAGCCACCTCTCAATCCTTATACAGCAGAGGTCACTGATAAGGCGGACCGTGATACGGATCTGGACCCACACGCCGTCCTATCCGGACCCGTACGCATAACCTATAAATTATTGAGAATTATTCAGTTTTGAGATTTTCTATTTTAACAGACACAGCTTTTCTAGCCATTGCAGCCTGCTCATGTGACGCAACTCAGAGAATCATTGCGAATCGAGTTGTGTGACACCGGGGAGACGTCAGACAAGTAAGTGGGGAAAGTGGGAAAGAGGAGAGAGAAAAAGAGAAAAGGTTATTGTTAAGATGTATCTAGATTTTTTTATAGTTTCAAGCAGCTGCTTGACCTGTAACAATATAAAAAGTCTGCATTTAATTTCATCCTGCATTAATTTGTTCACACGCTCCTCTTTCTCAAATATAGGTCTGATGTTAACTTTGTGATTACAGACGATGTTTGCTGAGGCGAGTAGCTTAGCTCACTCGCAATTACGATTACAGATGTTTGCTGAAGAGACTAGCTTGGCTAGCTAACAATGTGACAAGAAATGCTCAGATTATTCACAGCCTTTCTAGTGCTCACAATCCCTAACAGAATTACATTACTGATGCTGCAGAGACAAACCTTCTGCAAGGTGGTTAAATGCCCAGTGTGTAGGATTAAGGGTGATGTAAAGAAATGGAATATAAATATTAATAATTATGTTTTCATTAGTATATAATCACCTGAAACTAAGACTGTGTGTTTCTGTTATCTTGAGCCCTTCATACACTATATCGATAGAGATTGAGAGTGTCCTGCATTCTTCGTAAAGGAGGTGACTGGCTTGTGATGGGCTACCAAAGAAGTTTTACTCCCGTGAAGCGCACGAACCCTGTAACGTATGATAACAAGATTTCGTCCTGCATTCTTCGTAAAGGAGGTGACTGGCTTGTGATGGGCTACCAAAGAAGTTTTACTCCCGTGAAGCGCACGAACCCTGTAACGTATGATAACAAGATTTCACTAAATCCTACACACTGGACCTTTAAATATGAGATTTACTTTGGGATTACGCGATTAAATACATTATCAGAGTACTTTGAATTGTTGCAGAACATGTATTACAGACTTTACTTAAGTCGTTTTTGCGTGAAAGCTTCTACCTTCCAAAACGTAGGCTATATCCCACAGTCCTTCATCCTTAGGTGTGTTTAGGTTATGATGGTCTCCAGTGTCACTTCCAGAGCAATCTCTCACCACAACTCTATTTTTGCTTCTTGTCCACTTACATTCATTAAAGTTAGTTACTTGGAGATTTACTGCAACCGGCCTGCTCCTACCTGCTCCTCTCAAAGACAAGACCAGTAACTCCTTCAGCTCTCTCACCGTTCATGCATTGAGAATGACTAAAATAATAAATGTGTCTTGTTTCATCCCAGGAGAGAGGTGTAACCTTTTTCTCTATTATGGCTTCCATTCTCCCATCCTTTTCAAATAAGCCTATACTTTTTTGTCATTATAGAAAATCATCACTTGCATCAAATGTGGAGAACTTGCAGGAATGCCTTTGTGTTGTGTTGGACACTGAAGCCCCCTCCCTCAACCTGATGTTCTTCAAGATGGTGTGTCCAACGTTGGCTGCACACACTTCTGCAAGGTATTCATTAATAGGGTTCCTCCTCTCACAGAGAAAGACTTAAGAGACTTGTTTCATCCCAGAAGATAAGTGTGATCTTTTTTCTCCTGTATGGCTTCTACTTTTCCATCTTTTTCAAATAAGGAGTCAGTAGCCTGTGAAAAACATTAAGAAAGATTTAAAAAGTACTAGTAATTGTTACAAACCTTGCTCATGATTTGCATCAAATGGACCCCGCGCTACAGTCGGCTCTACGCTTAATTAAAGACAATTTAAAAAGTTAATTTATTAATCATTTTGTAACTCATGTACATAGCTAATCAATTCAATATAATCAGTTATTGGATCATGTAGAGGATTTTATATTAATCTGTTTTTATACTTTCAATAAAACAATGTGTGTACTACTGATAGAAAAATAAAAAGGTTATATATCTCTGATAAAACTTGGTATGCAACGTTACAGAAGAACAGACTGTACTTATGATATTGCTTGAGGTAAAGGATTTGTGTGCTGACCTTTTTTTTGGTTGCTTTGTTTCAGTTAGTGGGTCAGCCACAGTAGTTTTCTTTAATTCTTATTTTTCTTTGTTCTTCATCTTCATATGGTTTCATGCTGCTAACTGTTCCTCTGTTTGCTTACTTCCAGGTGCTGAGGGCTTCACTGGTGACCTGCCCCTCTATTTTGGTGATGGTGTCCTATTGTGTGTAGTGTCCTTTCACTCCTTTTTGGCTTTGCCCTTGTGTGTGTGTGTGTTTAATGTTTAACATGTGGACTGTGGTGCTCCCCTTTTAGTTGACGCCTTCACTCCCCCCTCACTCACCTTAACCATAGTGGCCCCAGCCCTGGAAGAAGCCCTGTTCTTATCTTGGTATTAAGGAAAAATACTTCATTTTTAGGGTAAATGCCCACTGCTTTTAATATTTATGAAATAAACATTTTGTAAATTTTTTTGATTGGAAACACGTCTCCTGCCTGTTCAGTAAAACGAACTTATGTTGTCCTTGGTTTAGAATATTTAGTTTATTGCTTTATTCACACATTTACTTTTTTTTTTTTTTTTTTCCTCAGGGTTACACCCTGGGGTGGCGTTGTTGGTTTTGGTTATTTGTTTGATATGAGTTAAACTATAATTCAAGTACTCCCTCGCCCGCCACATAATGCTATTTTGCTGTTAGCTTTAATAAATGCTGGGATTTGAACTTTGAATGAGTGTCCTGTTTCCTTCATCAAACCAACACGTGAGTTCAGATGACGAACTCAACAATCGGAATCTGTTATCAATTTCATGTTACCAGCATTCTCAATAAGTTAGCTGCTACTGGTCTTCTTAGCTGGTCTGCATTAGTCAGCTAGTGTCAGTTTTCCTTGAAATTCTAATCAATAAAGTATACAAAGTACCCCAAAATAGCCAAACCAATTGTTAGTTCATTGACTTAGTGCTTATTTGTGACGTTACTGTAAATGCTAACATGTACCAAGTACATAGTTAAGCTAACATTAGAGTAGTTAGCTGATGAAAGTGAACGACTGCTGGTAACAGCCGTACGTTAGCTAATTATGTAAACTAACATGTGTTAGCTCCTAATAGAAGAACCAAGCCAACTTGAGCTTAGCTATGTGCGTGATACATGTTAGCATTTGCTGTGCAAATAGTGTTAACCATTTTAAAAGAGAAGCATTTACGACAGTGGTAGAAATGAACTTGTTTTATCCTCCCCGCAGCCAAATAATTGTAATCTAATTTTGATGCAGCCCTGTCAGTTTTCCTTTACTGTTTAGCTAGTCTGCATTAGTCAGCAAGATTTTGCTAGCATCAGTTTTCCTTGGCATTTTAACCAATCAACTCTGCAAAGTACACCAAAATAGCTAAACTATTTAACTAAGTAGTCCATTGACTAAGTGGTGAACAATAACGTTACACTGCGAATGCTAACATGTAACATATACATAGCTAAGCTAACGTTAGAGTAGTTGGCCGATCAGCCTGGTGGGGCAGGCTGTGCAACCCACTGTGGTAGTCGTCATCTCCCTCACATCTGCCTCCCCAGAAAAAATATGTTCTGTTCAGTACCATGGCTCCATCCACCTGCTTACACTTTATGTGTTGGTATCTTTATCAGTGTTTGTACACTCCGCCAGCAAGGGACAGCGGATGACTCGTTTTACATCAACAAGAGTAAAAAAAGTGACCATAAAATCCAGAAAAATCCAGATACTTCTAATAGCTGTTCATCTAGCAGTGGTTACTCTGCAGAGAACACAGGAGGAGCAGAGCAGCAGGTTCAGGACCACAGCTCTCAGCTGAAGTCAATACCTGAAGAAGATGGAAATCCTGACATTGCACTCTTTTATTCCTCATAACTATAT
The DNA here is from genome assembly GCF_002814215.2 of Seriola lalandi dorsalis. NCBI lineage: Eukaryota > Metazoa > Chordata > Actinopteri > Carangiformes > Carangidae > Seriola > Seriola lalandi. Next base: position 1,899,870 of record NW_019525485.1, on the reverse strand, counting down.
AACAGGGTTCCCGCGGGTCCTTAAAAAATCTTAAAAAGTCTTAAATTAAAATCCGAGTAATTAAGGTCTTAAATTGTCTTAAATTTACCATAAATTTGCTGTAGGTATTAAATTTCCAGACGGTGCGTTTAATGACGATGGGAAAGCTCAGTCGATGACCGTAAAACATAGTGTGTATTTGTTTAACTTAGTACAAATACCGTCGTAAATGAGAGATCCGCGATTAATAGCCGTTTTACGGTACGTCAGCGACAGACTGACGTCGGCCTGCGTGCAGCCAGTACGCAGCGTGGTTGTCAAAGTGTGTTTCGAAAAGCAAAGATGCGAAAGTGCAAATTCAATTACAAATGGATTGAGGAGGATTCATTTAGGAAGTGGTTAGCCCCCACTGAAAATAACAATAAGGCGATTTTGTAAAAAGACTTTTTCCTTAGGGACCACGGGTCTCAAAGCAGTTGAGGTGCATATGAGAGGAGTGAAGCACCAGCGGTATGCGGTGGCAGCTAGCCACAGCGGGGCCAGGCTAATCCCTGCGTTGTTCGGAGCACGAGCTAAAGATACAAATTTAGACGCCACCTCTGTCGGCTTTGAAAAGCTTCATTTTACCACCAGAGACCCAAAAGGCAGAGGTACTGTGGGTTCTCCACACTGTGATGAGGCATAATTCATTTAAATCTAATGAGGAAAAAGTGGCGTCTTTGCTGCCATGAGGGATATAATTGGAAAGATTTCCGAACCTGAGCCGCATGGTCGCGTTGCGAAATTGACGAACATGGACTGGCTCATGTTTAACACATAAGTTTGCAATTTCTCCTGTGAAACAATTTCTACATCTTTTTTTTTTTTTTTTATATCGGCTCCAACAACTTGTCATGTTTATGGTCTGATATTTTGTTATAAGTGCTGACTCCAGAATGTCAAGTTTCACTTCACTGGAATCGTTGTTCAAAGAGCTGAATTGATTTTAACATGCTTTTAATTATTTTTGTGTGGTTTAAATGATTTTCTACTGATAAAGAATTTCTACTGATAAAAAATATATTTGTTTAGTCTTTTAAGTTAAAAATAGAAATGAATGGTCTTTGTGACCATGGGTCTGATTTGACAGCTCCACGGTCACCGCACATTTCAGAGTGGCCTTTTATTGTGGCCAGCCTAAGGCACACCTGTGCAATAATCATGCTGACTAATCAGCATCTTGATATGCCACACCTGTGAGGTGGGATGGATTATCTCTGCAAAGGAGAAGTGCTCACTATCACAGATTTAGACATATTTATGAACAATATTTGAGAGAAATGGTTATTTTGTGGATTTAGAAAATGTTTTAGATCTTTGAGTTCATCTCGTGAAAAATGGGAGCAAAAACAAAAGTGTTGCATTTATATTTTTGTTCAGTGTAGTTACCCTCCGTGGAGAGAGAAGAGGAATTTTTCCTTAAACACCTTCAGAGGACTGCGAACAGTATAACCAAATACGAGTTCTACTGGACTAAATCCTAAGGATTCCTGCACTGACTCACGGGCTGCAAAGAGGCCAAATTAATACCTTCATCCCGGCTTTTGTCCACCTCCAAACAAAACTTACACAGCATTGATTTCAGAGTTTGGTGACATCGCTCCAATGCTCCCTGTGATTCCGGATGATATGCTCTGGAGACGACATGTCCTACATCTAGAGACTTAACCCTTGTATGGTATTTGGGTGAAATTAACCTGTTTCAAAATTTTACACGAAGAAAAATGGTACAAATATATAATTTTTTTCTAACTGAAACTCAATGGCCTTAGCTTATTTTCTGTGATAAACATCTACAAAGTTTGTCAGTTTGACCCGCATACACAGAGACACACACAGACATGCACATGC
>NW_019525485.1:1848065-1897831 GCF_002814215.2 Seriola lalandi dorsalis | reverse complement strand
ATGGCGGAGGCTCCAGCTGTCCCACCTGCACGCCTCACACGACCACAACCTCAAGTTTCTGAAGTAAGTGTCCTGTTGCAGTTGTGTGGTGTGCAAGTTTTTGTGTTTGTGATTTTAGAAATAATATAAATCCTGAACTAATAGTGTTTTCATTATTCTAGGTTGCGGGCGGTGGCAAGAGGAAGCGATGCGAGGTGTGTCGACCATCAAAGGACACAAAGACACAAACCACATACAGAAACTGCAAAAAGTACATCTGTGGTACACATAATGCCAAATTTTGTGATGCATGTGTTTTGTAAAAAGGCTGCCTGTCTTTTTTCCCAAGCACCACCCCCTGTTTTATGCCTCAGTTGTTCATCTGCATTTCATAAGATAAAAGTGATTGATTGTTGAAGTTCAAGTTGATGTATTACGAGTTTGCATTCAAAATAATAAATGTTAATGAAAACATTGTGTCACTTCATTTTTTCCAAGAAAAGCATGATTTATGACACCCAAGTCTTGAGTTAAAGCTGATTTTTTAACATCAATTATAACCTTATGACAAAAAAACGAAAGACATTTCCATTGTTAATTGTGTTCTAGTAGAGACTGATTGCGATCATTAACGATATATGTTAATGGTTTATGAAGTAAAATTTTATTTCAATTTGACCCGAGGGATACCAGAGAATCCCAAAAGTAATAATAGAACTATTTTATTTACCCAAATAATGCACAGAACAGTTTAGCATCCAGCATTTAGAAATCTTATCTGACTGAGTAAAATGTTTTTTGTTTGTTTGAGTGGGTTGATCTGTGCTCCAGAAGAGTATACTGGTGTATCTAGTACTAGCAACCTAGTAGTAGTATTAGTTTCACTGAAGCGTTTATCTTGCTGAAACTGTTTCGGCAAGATAAACGCTTGTGTTTCATAGGTATCTAAAGCCTATCTCTTCGTTAACTTACAGAGACAGAAACAACCAATTGAGTTTAGTTATGAATGACTTTATTGTAATATATATATATTATTTACAGGATTATGACAGCTGAATAATGTTTTGGTGTTGATGGGCGAAGCGTTCAACAAAAGCATCCAAGTTCAGCGACCTTGCCCTCCTCCTCTCATTACTAAGCACTCCAATATTGCTAAGACTGTCATTATTCATTGTTGTTCTCAAACAACGTCGGAGACGTTTGGTCTAACCTCCGTTCTAGAAAAGCCTCGCCTGGACACATATTGTATGATATTGTATTTTTGTGAAGCTGACAGCCGCTGTGTGGAAGCTACAACACGGCTGGTCGAGCTAAAAGCTAACGCTAAATGACTAACCTCCACTCTAGAAAAAGCCTCCACACTTGTATTTTGTGAAGCACCTTGTAACTTTTGTTTGAAAAGTGACAGATGCACACACACACACACACACACACACACACACAGTGAGCGTGTCTTTATAGTCATTTGTCTAGCTTGGGGTTGCTGTGATGTTTTTTTTTTTCCACATTTACCTGCGCAGGCTAATGTTTCCCATAGACCTCAATTCATTATGCGAAGCTAGCGCACTGTGCTAACTCTAGATACGACTTACTTATCAACTTAATTTAAACATTTGTAAATCATTTAACACTACACATTGTGAGCGACTGTTTACTTACCACCCTTGTTTTCTCCTTTTTAGCCGAAACAGTGCAAGCATGACTGCAAGTCTGTAAGAGAGAGTTGAAGTGCATCCAGAGTGAATCCTGCATATTTTTGAATGTCGACTTGGACAAACTGATTGGTAGCTCTGGTGAGGGTGGCCAGGCAGGGTGGCCAATCATATTCCAGGGGTAGCCGGTGCCACCCCGGTGACCACGCCCCTGTTAGTGTGTAACAAATGTAGAATGGTATTCTCAGTTTAACCTTTGTATCCTGAGCTAAGTCTCTAAGACATTAACAGGAAGCAACCCTCCTCTTGCTTCCTGACATACTTAGTCTTATCAACTGCTAAGTTTTAATCAAATAAGGACACACTAAGTGAGAAAAAGAAAGAAATAATGAGGTTGGAGGATAGGTTTGCCCCTTGTATACATCTCCCCCTGTTGGCAAGAGCAGGTGTTTTTAGCTTTACATTGCAATGCAAAATAAGTTATTTATATCATTTTTGGAAGGTGAATGCCTTTAGGATTGTGGGTAGTTGTATAAATTTTTATTTACTGCAGTTTCACTCATAAAGACCTGATACAGTGTGGATAAAGAGTAGGTTTCCGTTCAAGTCATTAATGTTGTCTAATTTAGTCTAATTCCTAATACGTCTCAGAGGACAATTTGTCTGTGACCAAAGCAATTTCAAAGACAATAACGGATGAGGATGACTTTGATGCTTCTTTGATAAGGAGTGAATTGATTTTTCTTAAATTAGTTTTGTGTAATATGTATTGCCTTGAAGTTGCCTTATAAGATGTTGTAAGAGTACATACACTGGGTCACCAGCTTGATTCTAATGACTTTTTCAAGATGCATAAAAAATACAAGCTGTGCAGTGTGACCACAATAACCGTGGGCAGAGACACTGTTAGACAGAACAATCAGACTAATTAGTTTCCAAGGTGGAAAGCATCTGTTATATAATTAATAATTATGTGATTTGGATGAACAATCTCTTTCATTTATTTATTGACATGCATTTTATGCAAAGTGGGTTCATAAAACAAAAGTGTCTTTATGTTGATAGCAGCCTACAACTGATATCAAAATTTCAAATGGGAGTTCAGTGGGAGTTCAAGCCTCTGGATGGCCAAAGCTCTCACCAACAGAAGACACAGTGAGTTGAATCATATGTGAAGAATTTACTTCTTTTGGATGGTGGTTTTTAAGATCAGAAAAAAAGATATCAGAGATTTCTGATTTGCTTTTATGCTTTTAGTTTTTATGCATTATGATGCCGTTCAATGGATATTAAAATAAAATTTAGTGAGTTATAAAGCACCTGCTCAGGCAGTCAAAATTAGAACGACCAGGGCTGTGCTTGCCAGATCCTTAGCAATGATTAGTTGACTATATATCAGCTAAAATTCCTGAGGTCACTGAAGAGATATAAAGTTTTCGCATTTGTGGTACCAAAACAAAACATTAAGACATTAAGGGCCTGATTTACTAAAAGCTTTGCGTGCGTAAAAACGTGCGCAAACGCGACAGCACGCGCAAACACGTGTTGATGCTGATCTACCGACCGGGCGCATCGAGGATTGCGTCTGTCAGTCGGGCAAAATAACACACGCTATCCATTTTGCCCTTCTGCCTTCATGAATATGCAATATAGGCGTGACCACCAGAACGTGCAAAATATTGGGAGGAGTAGATGCAATTAGAATCATTTTGCGCACGCAATGTGATTTACCAAATTTACGAAATCACGCTGATTATTTTTGCGTCTATATTTAGCACATTTGAAAGTCAAGTCTTAGGCTACCTGGCACAGCCGTGCGCACAGATGGCTGCGGTCATTGTTGCAAGGAGGCGGCGTAGGCACGACAGGCAACGGAGAGAACGCATCTTTTCTGTTCGTGTCACTCTTTTTGGAATGGCAGAGGAAAAAATAATCGAGACATATCGGTTATCAGGCGATGCCATGATTGTCCTTTGAAAAAGAAAAACAAAAAAGTCATTAGTTTTGGAAAAAAAGTTCAGAAAACCTTAAATAATATATGTTGCATCATAATGGCAAGTGTTTCTTGTTCGTGCTTTTGACAAAACCAAAAACTCACATTTTTATGTACTAAAGCCCACTTTCTTTTAGACATAGGGAACATTTAGTTAGGCCTAGTTCCTATCATTTTTTCCTGAAATTTAAATGAATTTAAAACGCACACACTTCTGCGCCCCTGCTGGAACGCACAAACAAAAAAACCCTTTTGGCAATTACACTTTTCCATTGCACAGCTAAAGAACGTTCATGACACGTTCATGTCTTACGTGGTGTTCCTGAATTAAAAATAGCTATCCAGCAAAAGAAATGTTTGTTTGTACTATATGGACTTTTACCCTGCATGTGGTTCAAGGGTGTCATCGCCCTCTATCCCAGTAATCTGCTCATCACAGAACGTCAGCTGCACCTGCTGTTCAATGGGAGACAGAGGTTCCTCCTCCGCGACCCCCCACATGTTTTATTTGCCAATTTGTTATTCTTTGCGATTTTTTCCTTTGTTCTTCTACGAATGTCTTTCCACCTTTTCTTCATTTCATCTGGTGTTCTTTTGGTTTTCCCCACAGCATTAACCTTGTCACAGACTGCCTCCCATAATGCGTTCCTCCTAGTAACAGTTAAATTCCTTTGCTGTAACTCGGAAATGTTTGTTGCCTCTTGTAACAGCACCCCCAATTCTGTGGCTTCAAATTGGCTTTTGCGCCTCCGTTGGGTCTGCTCGTTTGCATTCGCCATGGTGAACACCCTTAACTCGCGCAAAATCCTCGTTTAAATAGAGCGGGCTCGATCACTTTTGCACCTGTAGTCAATTGCGCTGTTAATCTAAGTAAATCACCCGCAAGCCCCAAACAGACAATCTATCCGTGTGCGCACGCGATTTAGCGCTCTTTATTTGGGATCTTAGTAAATCAGGTCCTAAGTGGCATTTGAGTTTCTTGCAAACACCCCCAAAAAGTTAAGGTCCCATATTTTACGCTTGTGTGGTGTTTTATTTTAAGTTTTGAACCATCAGAAGATACTGTATATTTGTGGTTTTAAGAACCAAAAAACATCTCAGTCTAGTTTTACATCTCCTCTCTCAGGCTTCTCTCTGGAGCTCTATTAACAACAAGTCAGAATTTTTTTTTCAAATGCAAATGTAAATGAAAATGTCTACTAGAGAGAGGAAAACATTTTTACAGAGTTGCCAGCAGAAACTGTCAGAACAGCAGAACAACTCTCACAAGATGGTACGCTGGCGGGTGGCAAGAGGCAGCCTGCCAGAGGGTTCCATTTATTTGAAAGAAAATTCAATTTCTAGATTGTTTTTGTTGTTGTTTGATGATCAAGTTTATTTCATTTTTTCTTGATTGAAGCAGTGGAGATTAAGCCAGACCAGACAAATGGAGGAAATGACGGAGGAAATTGAGAGTGTAATTTAAAACAATCTGCATACTCAACGCTACTTTGAACATTATTTATTGCACATTTGCCACATTTTTGATTATTCACAACATGCAAGGCTGCAAACAGGCTTAATCTGGATTGTCTTTGCTGCTTAATAAGTGACCTATAACCTAGGTATATTTCACTGGCTTGCTCTCAGTTGATTGCTAATAGTTCACTTGATATCTTGTTTTTTTGTGTTCTGTGAAGAGCAACAAGTTGGTTCAAAAAGAATCCAGTTTAAGAGTTGTAGGTAGATTACTAATTGCCAGCCACTGACGATCTTAAAGTGTGGCTGTTCTTTGGAAAAATCTCCATAAATTGTAGGTTAATATGTCACGTGTAGATCTGTTGTAGTAATGTAGCGACACCTCATTTTCTCTACATGGTCATTGTAGCAAAACTGTCATTTTTCTTGCCCTGTATTAAGAGCACAGGGTCAGCTGCTGAATAGTGCCCCAACCTGGATTCAGCGTCATGCTGAAGGTCACCAGTAAAGCAGATTGGCAACACAGGGGCTTGAACTTGGCCACTGTGCTGAGGTGGATCAAATTAGCTCAAAATCACTTGATGAAATTTGCTAATTTGAGTTACCATAGATTTTTTTTTTCCATTGTTGTTCTAAAGTCACTGTAAACCATTGCCTTTCAGGGGCTAATTGCTTCAAGAAAGCATGATTATATTTTTTATTTTATTAATTAAAGCAATTGAAATGTACATTATGCATATTATTATATGACTGGCACCGCTTAAATGTACATACATGTACATTTTTTCCTCTCTCCGTGGGGCCTAGTTTTGAACCCCGCTAACATACTTTAAGTAGAAACTGAATATCAGTCAGGCTCTATTACTGAGTTCCATGGGACTGTCTCTGTTGGAAATGTCTGCTGTGAGAAAAGCACAGTCAACATGAATAATGGAACCAGCTTCACCAATGAGGCTGGCCCCCGAGGATGTGGAGCTTTGTTCTCAAGGTAAGAGAAAATACACAAGCAAAAGCTCTGTCTATACTGTGCTGGGTCTGAGGTTGATTTGTCTGGACAAACTGAATTCATTTAGCAACCATTAGGCAAATGGGGCTTGTTGCGGGTCTATCAGTATTGCAGGCAGGTGCCAATTATTCAGTCGGTGAAGCTATAAATAAGTAATTATTGATGTAATAAATGACCAATTTGCACTGTAATTGTATGCAGGGTAATATATTTAATTGATTATTGATAGTGGAAGGGTTTTATAAGGAGAAAGGAGACAACTGTTTGTGATAATACAAACTGACAATACCCAAAATATGATGAAACATATGTATAACAGATGTATATTGTTCCAGCAGAGCCATTCCTCATAATAATCAGGTTTGGGCAGACCTTCACATAACACCTGGTTAAGCTGTCATTTAGCTGTGCTTCTGAATCTTGTTATTTTGGCACAGCAGTAAAATAAAGTAAATTTAGAGTAGCTGTGCCTGAAAACCCTGAAAGTACCAGTTTAGCTGAACCAGCTCTAAACTGGACCATATGAGGTCGCTAAGTGACACAAAATGAGTCCTTAAAGCCTAAAAAACATGTTGAATGATTTCCTCACTTTAAAAAGCCTTTTTGAGTATTTACACGTGTTTATGCAATTATTCATTCAAAAGTCAAACTAATCATAGATTAGCATCTTTGTACAGTGTCGCTTGTGCCAAGTCCACATTCTTCTTCTGAAGGTACTTCCGGGGCGCCTCTGTAGTGGACAGCATACTCCTGCACATCACAAGCATGTAAACACTGGAAAACCTGGAGAGTTTTGAAAGGAGCCCAACTGCTGTAGATGTTGCAGCCTCTTCCAAGCACCTCAAGACTCAGATTAACCAGTGTTTCAAAGAGATCAGGCTTCTGAAACAGCCCTGCAAGTGTGGCAGAGTGAACAGCAGTGACGGAAAGCCACTGAGTGACTGCACTTCAGTGAATGTCCATAAATGGGCTACAACTATGTTCATCTGTGTGTTTTTCAATCTACCCATAATAACTTGATTTAATATGCTCAAACAACCATTCTGAAAAGTTACTTACATGATGGTTCTTTGACGCACATTTTGTTTTTGTTTTTTGAGGAGGTTTAAAGAACCTCTTGCTAAAAGGCTCTTTGTGGAACCAAAAATGGTTCTTCTCTGGCGTCACTCCAAAGATTCATTATTTTTCTAAGATGCAAGGTACTGCTGTTGGACAGCAGGTGCCAGTACTAATAGAATTTTCACCCCTCATCACTTGTAAGGTCCTGCCATTGGATGCTGATGTCAAAGTGGGTATGCCAAGTAAACAAAGATTATTATGCCTTGAGCTAGGTATTGAAAAGCGCACAGCACAGCACAGGTTGTTGTAGACCCAGACCAACGTATTCAAATTTCAGCTCCCAAAGCATTAGCCATGACCTTGAAGTACACAAAGGCTCTTCTACTTCAAATGCCTTACTGCAGGGCCTAGGGTGTGCCAAGTGGACAGGGTCATATCTCCACAACGCAAGTGGCTAGATATATGACACTTTTGAGTTTTCATCCCTGGGTACAGACCTCCCAATGTGCCAAGTTTGAAGCAAATCGGAGAAACTGTGAAAATCCTTAAGGTGAGAGAATAGAACAATCCAAATGTGAGCCTTCCAGCATTATGGAGATATGACCCCGTTCACCTACTGTTTCCAATGACAAACCCTACCCACGGTGAAAGTATTTTAAGTAGCGGCACCTACATATTCAATGGCAATACTAAGGTATTCTGAGTGGAGGTATCTGTCCACTGACATTATTATAATATTTTCCAAAATCACAGATTTTTGGAAGCTGAGATTTTGGTGCATCCATCCCTGGGGGATTTGAAGTGAATAAAAGTGAATAAAAGGCCCCTAAATTTTTGGCTCACAAAACTCTGAGGGCTGAAAATGGCCCAAATTTAAGTATCTCAGAACGGATTCATTTTCATATTGTTAACCCTGTCTCACACTGTGTCAACGCAGATCTCAGAATGTAGCAACTCGCTCAGTCTCTGCAAGACTGGTGATTCAATCCGGTCACGCTCAACACAGTATTAGCATTCAGGTCATCTCCACCCTGCTCATGCCAACAACATGGACTAATCATGTTGCATGCATCATTTTGCACAGTATAACATTAATAATACATTTTGGCTGTATAGGATCTTATAGAGGAAACATTAATAGATGGATAGATGCATATTTGCACCATTACAATTATTGTGTGCAATATTTTGTATTAAGTAGAAGCATCAGTGACATGTCAGAACATCAACTGCAACAACAGTAAAATGTATCCTTTACCTTGGATCCCTCTTGAATTGGTTTAATTGGTTTTTGAACAATTTATTATTATTTATTTTATAATAACTCATTTACTGGTTGATTATATCAATATTGATTTGATGGAGATGAAGAGGTAGAGATAGATGGAGAGATGAGGGAAAGTAAAGTATGTTTTCGAGAAAGGAGACGTCAGCATGGCATGAAGTATCTACATGGATTAACATCCCTAGGATCAAGGTTGTGTGTGTGTGTGTGTGTGTGTGTGTGTGTGTGTGTGTGTGTGTGTGTGTCTGAAGGGGGTATGTGTCCAATAAGCTTCTTTTTGCACCGTTCACATCATTACAAATTCATGTGCCATTCACACACACACACACACACACACACACACACACACACACACAGACACACACAGACACACAGCCTGTGGCTGTACCCAGTGAAATCTCTTTTTTTCTCAGGTATTAGAGGAAACCAGTGTGTGTCAGCAGAAATGAGGTGATGCCCGGACATGTTCAGTTACTACGCAATTAACTCCTGCTAAGGCCCCGGCAACAAGGGAGGCTAGAGGTCAGTGCCCAACAGTTGCACAATCCAGACAGGTTCAGGGAACATATGGGTGTATGTGCGTGTGTGTGTGTGTGTGTGTGTGTGTGCGTGTGTGTGTGCATGTGTGTGTGTGTTCAAGAGAGAAAAAGAGTTGTTAACTGACAGAACAAGCGCTGTATTTAAGGTGTGTGTAGACATGAGTTTGTCTGGCTTCTGCTGGTGTTTGTGTGTGTGTGTGTGTGTGTGTTTGTGTGTGTATGTGTGTGTTTGTGTTAACAAGGGTCACTCAGTGTAACATTGATTCTGTCTTCTTATTTTCATTTACAATGAGCCTCTACTGAGACCCTGAAAATAATGCTGGGTCAACAGATGGCAAAAGCAAGAACTGGTTTTACCAATTATCTAGGAAATTAGAAACAAAGGCCAAACTCTGATACAAACCTGCCTCAAATAAAGTTACCTTCTGCAGTAAATAAAGGCCTCAGTCACTATCTGTGGAAATCTGGTAGTTGAAAACTGATGTGGATCTTGAATTGAGTAACTTCCTCACTCACAGATATTTGATAGATGTGGTGCTGGCACGTGAAAAAACTACAGCCACAGACTGATTAACTTCATAACAAGTAAGTAGATGAATAGAATCTAAAAGGCTGTTTCATTACAGACTGTTTAAAATTAGACCACCCTCCGTTTCAACACATTTTCAAGTGAAGGCTTACAGTTTATGAATAATATCTTCCACAAGTCACCGCAACTTACAAAAGACAGTCATAAGAGAACATGACTTTTTAAGTGAGTTGCATATTTTCGCAGTGACTTCCAAAATGAAGTCCCAGTAATGATGTAAAGTGTATATTAAATAATGGTGGTGTAGCATAGTGCCACAGAAATAGTTTTAATAGTGGTGTATATGTTATGAGTCACACGGCTTAATTGCAGTGTGTGTGGGCAGAGAGAGCGGTGAAATTACAAAGACTGATACAAGCAGGGAATAGCACAAGAACCCCATCACATAAGGCATGATTTTAATAAGACTGCCATTTTGTGCCATTTTCTTTAAGCTGCTCTTTTCCTCACTTGTCTCCTTTTAATTCTCTTTCCTGTCTCCTTGTCTTTTTCTCTTGAAATGCTCCACTTGTCATTAACATGAGGCTCATTTCCCTGTAGGATGCTGCTGCTGCTGCTGCTGCTGCTTAAGATCATAAGAGAAAGTGAAGTATTGTACAGACAGAGGATATCTCATCAAAGTGTTGGATGTGAACGAGGCAGCCCGGCTGTCACGAAGCTAAATCATCATTAAATATTTTTATTTTCATCTCTCCTGCGCAAGTTACACAAATTTTGGTCAACCTCCGGAAATTTTGACAAAATTCAAAATACTGTTGTGTTTCCATCATCTTACTTTTATTATTACATCACTAATTGGACATCAGTAACTCTAATAAATTTAAGCTTTTCATTACTGTTTCCCATAAAGGCCAAGTCACACCAGAAATAGGGGCAATTAAAGTGTGTGTGAGCTGTTTTTATCTTACAGTTTGATGATCTTGTTTCATGAATTTTAATTACTGAAACTGTAATTCAACAGATTAGGCAAGGACTAAGTTAAAAGAGATTTTATTTTGAAGTTGGATTTATATTTCAGTAACTTCCTGTTGAACTGCAACTTCCTATAAAAACAGAAGGTGTGGTCACTTTGTTGTGAAGTCACATGTGGGAAGGTTGGCAGTCCTTCATCCATCTTCTGTTCTCTTCCTGTGACATAGGAGGTAAGTACATTTTTATTTAGGAACCTGAGGAATAAATACACTGCTGAAAAAAATGAAGGCAACACTTAAATCAATTGGCTCAGTTGGATTTAGGTCATGGGAACATTAGGGCCGGTCAATGGCATTAATGCCTTTGTCATCCAGAAACTGCCTGCACACTCTGGCCACATGAGGCCGGGCATTGTCCTGCACCAGGAGGAACCCAGGGCCCACTGCACCAGCGTCAGGTCTGACAATCGCTCTGTGGATTTCATCCTGGTACCTAACAGCAGTCAGGGTACTGCTGGCTGTGACATGGAGGTCTGCGTGACCCTCCAAGGACATGCTTCCCCAAACCATCACTGACCCACCGCCAAACCGGTCATGCTGGATGATGTTACAGGCAGCATAACGTTCACAGCTGGTCTCCCGGTGTCTCCTCCATGCTCTTGAGACTGTACTCGGAGACACAGCAAACCTTCTTGAGAAAGTGACAGTTGTTATCTTATTGCTATAATGGCATTTAGCAGTCCTTTTTATAAGCTAATGGTTTCTCCAGCTGGAAATCTAAACTGATTGTAAATAGCATATATATGTAACTATTTACAACTGTTTAATTACTACTAAGATTTTGAAAAATTAAAGTAAAAAAACAAAAAAAGTCAAGCTAATTTTAACAGAACCTAACCCGCCTTATAAGCTATTATTACTTTTCAAACTGCTATCATCTCATCACTATTCATCTAAATGTACCTCTAGTTTCATTATAGGTACAAGTTATTAGTTTGTCATTGCTACAAAAAAGATGCAGTGTTGATGTAAAAATGAAATACAGAATATATACATTCAACATCAAGCACAGCACAGCAAGGAGTGAGGAGTTCCAATTCTAGCTTCCCCTCCCCTAGGGAAAGGCAGACTCAGCCTACAGGTGGGGTGGCTGTGGCTAAGGAGGTGGAGGACAACCTCCTGCAGGTAGTGTCCACTAATTGGAAGGTCTCCAGTCTGCATGTCACTGAACCCTATGTATGCCTAGATGTGTGAGTGGTCAATAAGACTAGAAGTGCTGTATAAGTGCAGTAAATTTACCATATCACATGAGAGGTGTGGCAGCAGCAGCAGCAGCAGAGTGAGAAGAGCAATAATGGCTCTGGTGTTAAAGTGCTGGCAGGGCAAAGTCCTCCAACGGTGTGCCAGAGGTTTCGGATGTCCCTGCAGGGGAAACCAGCGACTCTACTCATTCACGTTCATTAAGGTGAACATTCAACTCTAATGCTTAAAGCGTAGCTCATGGCTCATAACTCAAAAACAAACAAACTGTCCGTGCTAAATATACTCTTGGCCATGCGGGGAGAAGGTGACCAGGGGCTGGAGCTCTTTGTGTTTTATTGATTGAAATTTTAACATATGTTCCAAACTTATATTCGCTCCAAAAGCCAATGTAATTATGAGACTTGTTTTCCCATCATGATTTACCCTATGAAATGAGACTAAGCATTACATATTATACACTAATCCTAACCAAAGTTACTCTGCTGGTTGCTACATCTCAACTGACGATTACAATCAGAATATGTAGGAAACTGGTGAAATTCAAATCACTAGTGGGTTTTTCTCAGTCTTTGTAGAGAAAGTGTGCATGTGACAATGACCTGCTTTCCTCGCAGGGTTGAGGCAAGCTGTTTCCTACACTCACTGTACCATAGATCAAGCTTTTTATCTGTCTGCCTTTGTCACCGCCCACCAGAGTGATCCTAACTTTGTCTATGCCTTCTCCTACGCCCAGCAAACCAGTTTCATCCGTCTGCCCTGCCTCCTCAGTGGCATTGATCTCACCTCCAGACTCCACCGGTCCTGCTGGACTTGATTGATTCTTGTTTAGAGATGTCTGAAATCCACTGGGGTGAGGGTGGGGGAGTTACTGTCAACAAGCGAGCTTTACATGATATAACATCAGTGGATGGGGAAACAGTAGACTCAAGTCAAAAAGCTTCTAATTGCTGTGGTATTTTGTCTCAGGCCTCAAGACTCTGGGCAGCTTTGCAGTGAATTAGATTTTCTGCACACATCAGTCCTCAGGATCCCATCGCAGGCATTAGTCAGACACTTGTTGCACAATAAAAGACCTTTAGACAGTATGAGTGTGTGGAGAGACATAAAGAATAGGGGGAAAGAGACAGTTTGTAAATAAAGTGACGTATAATGTTGCTACACTGGGCAGCTGTACCATATGTTCAGTGCTAACATTTAGTGCTAACATGATAAAAAATTATACCTGCTAAACACATGTTGATGTTAGCATCATTTTTGCACGCATGTTAGCATGCGGACATTAGCATTTAGCTGTTCTTAAGCAACATTTTAGTCACTAGCATGGCTGTTAAGCTTGTTATTAAGTGTTGCTATTTAAATAGATGTGTGTGACCGTCCTGTGTGAGTGTTATTTTAACAAAATATCATCATATTATCCATCACACTGAAAACCATGTATACAGTATGTTGTACGTATGAAAATAATTTGTTTGTGATGATTGGGCAGGTTAAAGGCTCTGATTGGACCATTTAGTGTCTAATTTGTCATCACTGCCTTTGGGTTACAAGTGATTGGATTAGTTGGCTGAACTGAAGTCAGACGTACTGTATGTCACAAACCTTTACTGGGGAACATTAACCTTACTAGTCAAAGAGCCAGCCAAAGAGGCAATGGAGGTGTCTGTACACTAAAGGCCAATTCATGGTTTTTGCGTCTCATGGCCTCGAGGGTATGTGTGACGTAAACTTTGTCTTCTACAGGATCCACCAGCTTGTGACTGCCAACTGCTATTTAAGTAGCACTGTTTTCTTTTTTGACATTGTTCAGGCAAATATAACAAACCATCATGTCACCATCTTTTTTATTAGTGTCCATACCCATATGTGGAACATGCTTGCACATGCAGACCTTCGATTGGAGTATGTATTGAAGCGCACAGCCGTCTACATCTGCATCAGTACTGTAGTATGAGGAAGGCTTTACTTTTTCCCCCTTTTTCTGGCAGCAAGTCAAATCCGCAAAAAATCTTGTTTACATCTTAACAAAGTGGGGTTTTAAACTCTGGAGCTCAGGTTCATAATAACTGTGACTCACTGCTTGGAAGAGCAAGCTTGTGAATTGATATTAATGCAGTTTACTTTATACAGAACTGTCCCTTATAAGGTCATCTCTTGTTCGTCTTACACCAGGGAACACTCTGCCTGCGTTGCGTTTCGCGAGTGTGGTGGCTGACGTTGCTGGCCTGTGCAGATAATTGTGTGCGTTCACACCGGCTGCGTATTTGCCGCGTAGAGTTTGCAGGTTACTGGAGTGTTGGATTTTCCCTTTATTATAAATTAATTCCTGATTTATTCCTGCCACTGTCTCCACATGCAACTACTAAAATGGTTAAAAATATATAATTATATTCTTCCATGTCTGTTACATATTCAGATTCAGGCTAGACAATGAAACTGAAAGGAGTCAGTTTTATATTGCTGGTATGATGTCAGTATGACATCAACAAGTCTTTTCTCTATTTATGTCTGAATTTTGCTGGACACATCGAATGTGAAAAACAGGCAGGATGCCAAATCTGTAACATCAACACAGGCATGTGAGGCATGAAACGCAAAAACCAAGGCGTTCCAGGGCCGCCACAAACACGCATCATTAAAACATTTTATATAACTCTTTGTAATTGAGCTGCAGAAACACAACAGCCGCGGGAGGGAAGTGAAAGTTCAGACCTCTCGAGACACGGATATGAGTTATGTTAGTGTTTTGTGAAAAGCAAATGTGTGAGATTTTACATGACTCATCACAACTTAAATCCTCTCAGTTCTGTCTGTCATCGACTCAATCCAATCCAGAGACAAGCTTTGAGAGCTTTCTCTGGCGACACATCGGTCAGAGTAACAACTGCTTAAAGCCTTTAACT
Organism: Seriola lalandi dorsalis; assembly: GCF_002814215.2. Classification (NCBI taxonomy): domain Eukaryota; kingdom Metazoa; phylum Chordata; class Actinopteri; order Carangiformes; family Carangidae; genus Seriola; species Seriola lalandi. The sequence continues at coordinate 1,883,197 of NW_019525485.1, read as the reverse complement.
TTTTAAAACATTATAAAGATGAATATCCACACTGTGTGCTCCATGATGCAGAAGCATTCCTTAAATTCATGGTAGATCAAGTGACGGTACCAATATCGTTTTTGTTTAAAGGGAAAAATAAGCTTCCAACTGGCAGGAAAAGCAAAAGACTTTAGACATGGACTTTAAGCCAGTTTAGACCACCTTTTTAAAAGTTGGATGAAACCAAATGGAAAATGTGATTTTGTCATTAAGATATCATGTTTCTCAGTTCAGTACATGACTACATTTACTATATTTGATCTTAAAAGAAATCTGACAACACAGCGTTAAATCTGACAGTGTAACTGGAATTCAGATAAGCAGCATGTTTGATTCAAGATCTTACTGCCGGCCAGATAAAGTGTAGTAACCCCATTCTGATAGCGTGATGAATTTCTTGGTTGCAAGCAAATTTTTTTACCATCTTGATAATTTTGTCCTTTACAATCACAGACGCAATCATCCCGATTTTAAATCCTAAAAGGTATTTGATATTTATCGGGGCGGCCAGATGAGCCTACGAGCATCTCAGGAGGTTTAAGACATCTGTAAAGCGATCACATTACCAGATAATCTGGGCTGAACATCTGTACCGACCAATGTCCTGGGTCAGATTTCTCCTCAGATTGTAGGGAGGGGTGAATCGGGGTCAAATCCAGACGAGACTCCTGTCGTCTGAGTGAGTCAATAACAGGAGAGACATACATCTACAAGCTCTTCTCTAACTTAGAAAGTAGTCAGTAACCCCTGGACGCAACTTCATGGGCGTAACACTTCTATGTAAATGATATTTTTCCTTTAACATGTTTCCATTGTCAGATGTAGTAGAAAGTAGCAGCATGCACAACTCCAATTATTCCAGCAACGTGTCGGTGCGGTTCGGCACCAACCAATTCACTCCACTCCGCTCCAACTTTAGTTCCAGGGCTGTAAACTAACTTTTTGGCTCACCTGCCAAGTAAATTTTTTACCGGCCAAGTAATAAATTGCCTCTTTTTGTTACATATACATCTGTTTCAGTACTTTTCATTGAGATAACAGTATTATATAGCGATACATATTTAGAAAAGAGACCAAAATATTATTCAAAATACATTTTTAATCTTTTGAATATTCAAAACATTGCGAACATGGACAGTGCCAGTACCAGTTAACCTCCTGTTCTGATAACAAATGATAATAACAAAATTCAAGGAAAATTAAAAAAAAAAAATAGAACAGAACAAAGTGGATCAGTGCATGATCTAATCAGAACTCAGGGCTGTACGCTTACTTTTTTAAGGTGGTAGCGCTGGTGCTAGCAAGTTAAACATTTTAGTAGCACAAAGAAAAATGTAGTAGCACACACAGGTGGACAGTTAGTTAACGTGTTTATTCTCAAAATTATAGCATTTGGGCAGCGGTGGTTCGTCTTTCCTTGACCTGAACACAACAGAACGATTAATATTTAAACATGAAAAATCAACTATTAAACTATTAAATTAATTAAATATTTTCAATGCACATCAATGAACAGTCTGTGCTGGTCCGAATTAGATATTACTCTTAAACTTGACAAATAAACTGTGGCCACTCCTTATAATTTGGCCACCTGGAATGTTTTGTTGAGGAAAAAACAACAACTATATGTAAATTCAGTCTGAATATATTAAACTACTTCATGAGATATTATTGACATACCTCAAAGTCGTGTTTGTATGGCTCTTTTGTCAGAAGAGTCTGCCACAGAGCTATGTAGTTCTTGTCACTGAAGTTGCTGGCAACAAGGACCTTCAGACTCTGCCACTCCTCCAGCACTTTGTTAGTGTTGCACCCTCCTCTATGAAAATAAATGTGTGAGGTAGAGAGAAGTATGAATAGAAGAGGTAGATATTGAGGAAAGTAACTCCTTCATGTGCAAGTTTAAATCAATCTACTGACTTTTTAAGGATGTCACCAAAATGCTTCAGGAGCACATCAACCTCTTCAGTGCCATAATCCAGCAGCTGGATTTTGCTGGTTGAACACCCTGAAGCATTTCACTGCATTGGAGGCTGAATCATCAGATCCACTCAGCAAACAGCTAAAGCGAGACTTCAGTTCTCCAACAGCTATTAGCAGGCGGTGACGCGTGAAGGCTGATTTATACTACTGCGTCAAGTCGACGCCGTCACGACGCAGAGCCTCTGCGTGGACGTGAACCCCCGACACAGAGCCTCTGCGTCCGTCAACGCGCACCTCCAAAAATGTCTAGGCATTTTATAGTAGCGATGTTTTGCTATATTGTGACAAACGTTTACCTGCCCCATGGCATGTAGCCCTGCAAAATTAAGTCGCCAGGGGAATATTTTAGTCGCATTTGGCAAGTAGCGACCGTTAGTTTACAGCCCTGTTTAGTTCCTATCAAACATTTGTTCCCAAGCACAATAAAGATATTGATCATTGCAGTGTTGGGTTTCCCCATCCTTTATGACATGTCCCTGTTTTTTACAGAAAAAAAACAAAACAATGTATGGACAAAGGTATAGTATAGTGTAGCCTATAATATGGTTGGTGGAAATAGGAGGGAACTGCATGCAACCGCAACGCCAGAGCATGTGAAACAGCCGTCTGAACAAACTTGCAAGCTGTCTATTTCATCTATGTTAGAACGCACAAGAACTTCAACAGCAGCACCTGGAACTATCCTACAGGAGCTGACATTTGCTGACCAGTTGTCCTCATTGCTCCACAGCTACCCTTCTCTTAAAAAGTATTCCAAACTCTGTGCTATACAGATGACATTAATACTATGTAAGACACTGTGCCATATGGTTTGCGATTAAACAACACGGTTAATTTCCACTCCAAAATCCTCCTCGATCTCTTTTAATGCACCACATACACAACATCACACCCCAACCTCTTCACCTATAGATCGAATTTTATTTATGAAATTTATTATTATCCAGTTTTTTTTATTATTACTATTATTATTAATATTATTATTACTTCCCATATCCCCATATGTTTTATTTTTATTTTATTTATTTAATTATTCATTTTTTATATATACATACATACATATATATATATATATGTCTTTTTTTATTATTTCTTTATGTACTTACTTTTTTTTTGACTTAACTTCTTTATATCATTAAGATTACTACTGTCATTACTTAATTATAACTATATAATTACTATTATTATTAACATATTTATTATTAATATATTTATATATCATCAGTAATATATTTATATATCATCATCATACTTATTGACATCATATCTATTATCATCAGTATTATTATTACTTTGGTCATTATCTTCGTATTCTACACACCTGCTCCTATAATACAATCACAATATTTCCACTGCACAAAACCAAACCCCATCAACACACCCCCACACAACACACACGCAAGTATCCACACACAACCCAGGCACTAGACTCTCTCGCCGGGAAGTTTGTCCAATGTATGTATTGTATGTTATGTATGTACGTATGTATCACTTTGTCCTATTACACTTAAATTAAAAAAAAAAACAAAAAACAACACGGTTTACCCTAAAATACAGCTGTAACATTTGTGGAAAGGAAATCAAAGACAGCTCCGGTAGATCCAGTATTTTCTATGTTTCTATGTTATTTTTTTCTAATTTCATGAGCCGCATCACCTACCTCATTTTATATGGATATCTCTGCTCTGTCCACAAACTCCTCATGAAACCAGTGGTTTAACCTTGTGGTCTCTCTTCTGAGAATTCCTCTAAAAGGTTATTGGACTATCTGGTCTTCACATATTTGCACTCCAACCCTGCACTCCCCCTCCCTCTGGCTAATCTTTATTTATTTTTTTTTTTTCCATTTTCATTGACTCAGCACTCCATCATCATTTTGGCAGCATCCTCCCATTCTCTTGTTCAGTCCTTCTCACTGAGCTGCCAGCCGGAGACAAATGAAATAGTTTTTTGTAGAGAGCAAAATGAATCAGTCTGTGGATCTCCTGAAAAGTGTTTCCTACAGTCCTTACAGTCACAAGCCTCAGTGAGTGACTGAGTCCCGGCGCTCATCGCATCGCTAGTCACAGCCCATAGTTTCAGTGCTTCTTGGACAAAAGCTTTAAATACAGACAGTGAAGTGGCCATGTTGTTGTGTCAAGTTACTCAATGTGTCGACATGAGTCACACCTTTCAAACTGTGAAAGCTCACGTTTTTGAAGTGTATGAAGTTTATTATCAGCACAAGGCAGGAGTCCTCTTGAAGGCCCTGGATGGTGTGTAGTATTTATGCTTTATCTGAAATGGTGCTGCTGAGTATTTGTTGAAATATGATCACTATCTCCCATATTGAGCTGCTGTCTGCCTCTACACTGCCTCTTGACACTTTAAAAGGTCCCAGATTTTAAACTTTCCCTGTGTTTGATTTGAAGTGTTGATCCATAAGAAGATATATTTGTGGTTTTAAGAACCAAAAACGATTTCAATGTAGTTTTACATCTCCTAGCTCTCAGGCTTGTCTCTGGGGCTCTAGCCTCTCTTCTTTGGATTGACTGACTGTTTCCTGACTGATCGAATGAAAATATAGCAAATTTCAGGTAAACACTCAGAGAAACAAAATCTTCAAATTTATAACTTTTTTATCAAAAGAAAAATTATATGATTAAGTATTTTTTCAAACCCAGACTCATTGGCCTTGGCTCATTTTCTGTGAAGAACATTTATCAGAACACATTTTCAATGACCACACATTGTACACCCCCCTACACATTTCTATTACATACAGGATGTTCAGGTCCACTGGACCCCGGGCTAATAAAAGTATGAAGTATGGAAATTGTTGGTCCTGTGTACCTTCACTCTGTCCTCCTCCTGTCTGGGCCAGCTGTTAGTGTGTGTGTGTGTGTGTGTGTGTGTGTGTGTGTGTGTGTGTGTGAGAGAGCACTTGTGTCTCTATCCCCGTGGGGTCCTTGACCTGACAAATCCCAATATTATATTCTGAAGGTTTTTACAGAGTAGTTTGTTCATATATCATTCAAAACTGGATTTATACAACATTTTATTCTTAAAAACATGACGAAAATTGATTTTTTTATTTGACTTACTTGTTGACAATGTTTTGTGATTTGTGTAGAGGATAAAACACATATATTCAACACTCCCTCTGTAAAAACCTTTGACTCTAATATGTCAACAAAATGAAACAAGAATCTTGAATCTGGCTTCATCTAAAGTTCAGATTTCTGTCGAAATTCACACATATTTACTTAGATATTGACTGATTTGCATATTTAAACATAACATTTGATAACTTATAATACAAAAACAATTGTCTTGATGTGAGAAATTGTGGCATACAGAGCCATCAGTGGGTTGATATACCTACATTATTATTATTATTATTTACATGTTTAACATAATTTCCATTTAGTACAGCTCATGTTCAGAGTGTGGTTAAAATTGTCTGTGTTTTATGATAAGGAAAGGTTGGTTTATTGTTTGAAAAATGTAGTATCATGTAGCAGTATGTGTCTAACTCCGACCAGCAGGACGAGCGCGTTCGCTACACTGTGTTCGGGGACAAGGGAAGTCTCGCGTGAACATGTTCAGAGAACGAGAACACACACTTGAGTGTGAAATTACTGTGTGTGTGTGTGTGTGTGGTGAACGGTGATGGTAAAATACATGTTTGCTCTTTACAGAACAAAATAAAAGACTTTTCAAATTAAATGTGTAGTGGAGGGCAGCTTCACTCTGCACCACGCTACATAATCACCTGGGGAAGTTTCAAGGTGATTTATTAGTTAAATGTTCGACCTTATGTGCCTTAAAACTCAAGCAAGTAGGGAATAATTTGGCAATGTAAGAAATAGACCATCCTTCTACAAATGGTTTTGGAAGTTAGAAATCATGTTTCACATGTTTCGGTGATGAATATAAACCATCAAAAGCTTCAGAAAGCAGTTCAGAGGGATCTTGTGACCTTCCAAGTGAGGTTCCATCGGTGAAACAGAAGAAGAAGACGTTGCCCAGTACTGACACACACCTGGGAAACATGAAGAAGACGAAGACATCACAGAGGACTGACAGAAGAAAGTATTCACCCAGTAGCTCCTCTTCTTCTGACAAGAACCTGGGACATGTGTCGGTACTGAAGATACAAAAAAAAGAAATATGGTGGCAGAGTTTACAGTGAAAGGTATTACTGTCTGTACTGTCCCATGCAGTGCCATAAAATGGCAAGGCACTTAATCCGCAAACACGGCAATGAACCAGCTGTGGCACAAGCAGTCTCTTTTCCTTTGAAATCAAAGGAAAGAAAATTGCAATTTGACCTAATTAGAAACAAAGGAAACCGTGCTCATAATAACTAGGTCCTAAAAGCTGGTAGTGGGACACTGATCCCAAATCAGCAAACTGGGAATCCAGCGAACGCCAGCGACTACATGCACTGCATCAACTGTGAGGCTTTGCTGAAAAGAAAATCACTCTGGAGGCACATGTCCAGGTACAGGCTTTCAAGAAAATGCAGCACTACAAAGCCAGGCAAAAGTCGGATCCAATCACTATGTGCCCATGCACAGCCCGTCCCTGATGGTGTCAGCAGGAAGGTTTGGGAGCTGGTAAATGATATGCACCAAGATGAAGTCACAAGCATCATCAGAGAGGAGAAAAGCATTTTGAGACTTGGAGAACATTTGTACGCAAAGCATGGACATGACAAGACCAAACATGAGTACATTAGACAGAAAATGAGAGAAATAGGACGACTGATTAAGCAGTCACAGAGAGCTGGCAGACTGAAACGTATTGAGGACTTCTATGTACCTTCCAACTTCAACTTTGTGGTGGAAGCAGTGAAGGACGTGGCCGGTTTTGATGATGACAAGAACATCCATCCTTGGCTCTGAAACTGGGTCATAGTCTCAAGAAGATAGCAGATATCCTGCAGTGCGAAGCGCAGATGGCCGAGTCTGTCGATGAGGACTTTCTGAAGAACCTGGAGAGGAGCCGCGATCTGTATGAGAAGAAGTGGAACGTGTGTGTGTGACATCACGTGCACTACAGACTCTAGAGGAGGGGAAGTGGAACACGCCTCAGCTCCTCCCGTTCACTGAGGATGTGAAGAACATGCACACGTATGTTGAGAAATGCAGGCAAGAATACCAAAGCAGACTCAGGGATGATCCCAATAAGAAGAACTGGTCCAAGCTGGCCAGTTTGACTCTTTGTGAAGTCATCCTGTTTAATCGCAGGAGAGAGAGGGTGAGGTGTCAAAGATGCCGCTGAGTGTCTTCACCCTCAGAGACACTTCAGACGTGCACTCAGATTTAGCAGTAGGACTTTCTGAGTTTGAGCAAAAGCTTTGCCAGCATTTTCAGCGCATTGAAATAAAAGGGAAGAGAAACAGGAAAGTTCCCATCCTTCTAACACCAGACATGCTCTCCTCAATGGAAGCCTTGGTTGCACATCGGAGGGCCTGTGGTGTGCCTGATGAAAACCCCTTTTTCTTCTCCAGACCTGGAGCAGAGACTCACTTGAGGGGATCAGATGCCATCAGACAGATTGCAAGGGAATGTGGGGCCAAGCATCCTGAAACTCTATCCTCAACCAAGCTGAGAAAGCGTGTGTCCACACTTTCCACCGTCCTCAACCTGAAAGATAATGAGATGGACATACTGGCAAATTTTCTTGGCCATGACATCCGGGTTCATAGGCAGTACTACAGACTACCTGAAGGAACGCTGCAGTTAGCTAAAGTCAGCAAAGTGCTGATAGCTCTGGAGCAAGGCCGACTGTCAGACTTTGAAGGAATGAGCCTGGACCAGATCCAGATTGATCCCAATGGTAAAGCAAATACATTTATGTCAGAGTAAATGTCTTTTTCATGTCATATTTGGTTCTGTTATTCCTCTTTTTCAGAGCTAGTGCTGGAAAATATGGACAGTGATCTCTCAGAGGCAGAGAAGGACTCGTCTTTCTGCTCCTCAGCATCAGGCAGGTTACATGTTAGATGTGTAACGCCTGGGCTCCACAGGCTGCGTAGCGATGCGTAACGTCAGCGGCACGTAACGTCAGCGGCGCGACATGACAGATTTTATGAGGCTACACAAAGTCCGTCAGTGCAGCGAGCTGCTGTCGCCAGCTGTGGAGATTGTGAGATTTCAAGTAGGATATTTCAAAAATGGGCGAGTTAAAACATGTGTCCCTTAAACTATTAATAAAATAAGCCAGAGGAGGGCACAAGGGCTAAAGGGATAGTTCTGGTTATTTGACATGGGTTTGCATGAGGTAGTCATGCATAGTCATAAACCTTAACCCACGTCAAATAATCCGAACTACACCTCTAATGTGTGCATAGGGAAAAAAACCAAGATGTTCCGCAGCCTCGACGCACATGCAATGCATACAGTGTGTTCTGACCTAACTTTTTGAATCCTCTGGGAAACGTTCTGATGACAGCCGTGGCCTGAATCAGGTTAAGTTCAGATAATTTTTCAAGACAATATCACATTTCAAGGGTTGGACTTACCAGTACTGGCTGGAAAATATGGTTATGGGTTAGTGAGAGTGATAATTACATTTACACGTAGATTTACAGTAACTAGGTTATTGCACTGCAGGGAAACATGTTGTGATTTCCAGCTCTAACTTGTTTTCAGCCAGTAAAATGATGTGCATGTAAACACACTCAGTGTGAGGCAGAGGCATTTGAAAAAATAGGAACAATAAAGATAAAGTGAGAAAAAGAAAGCAGCAAAGATTGATGGAAAATGACAGAGAATGGAAGAGCGACAGTTCCGTTCAAAGTTAAAATATTGAAATGCATTGACTTGTGACACTGACTGCTTTCTGTTTATTCCCTGGGCTCGCTCGGCCCTTTGATGTCTGTTTCTGAGGAAGGCGTCTGCCTGGGATCTGTGTGAGTGTTCATGTACAGTATGTTTGTATGGATGTGCAGGTGAGTGGCTTTTTGAATGTGTGTGTTGCTGCGCAGAGAGCAGGTAAATTGGCTTGTAGCTGATGTTCACAGATGGTAGCTGTCACAGTGAAGCCTGTTCGTTAGCAAGTGAGCATGGCACACATGGAAGATGAACCATAAATTAACACTGGCTCTCTCATCAGCTGCAACATAAACACACAAACTTTTATATCTCTTCTTCTAATTCTCCATTCTCTCACACATTGTTTCTTTCTTCCCGCTGCATTTCTTCTCTGTTGTTCTTCCCCTTTCCCCTGGTCTTCAGCTATTCATTTTTGGACTAATGCAGTACCCATACATTATTGTTGCGTGATTTCAAAAGTTCACCGTGTCTAAAATATCAATGGGCCTCCCTGGGTTTTTCAGTCGTCTTCGGCGTCACACTGTTGTGTTGTGGCATCCCGCACAGTGAGAAATCAGCTGTGTTCTTTTCCCAGCTAATGATGCAGCCAACTGCGAACTGAGAAAAGTCCTCCTGCTTGTGCTCAGTTATTCTGAATGACATGTTTTGTTCCAACGCTGATGGTCCAGCATTGGCAGCCGATGATGGCATGAAAGGATCAGACAGCACTGTCACGATAACAGCAGAATCGAGCGAGCGAAGGGCAAGCGAAATCCTCACATAGTTTATGCTTTCAATGCTTTCTCTCTTGGTGGAAAAACACCCCTCTGCTACTGCAGGAAACATTTTATATACACTATGCTATGTTACTACTGGAGTAAACTGCCTGGATGGTCATTGCAATGGTCAGAGCGCAAAGGATTTATGGTCCTTGTAGGCTGTTTCACGCTTTAGAGTAATACCTAATACGTCACCCATTTTCACAGTTCTTTCTGACCACACAAATTACTCGACATTGCAACATGAAAACAGAACAATTAGAAATATTTCAGACTCACTGTACTCAACTACAAATTACTTGTTTTTGTTGAGGAAAATTAGCATGTCCACATGGTCAGGTGTCAGACAGGAGCGCAGCCTGATTATAATCCGTCCAGCGGCTGCAAAAAAACCCAGCTCGGATGGTTCTGATGTTGTGGGTACGCAGAGGTACTGACGTGCCCCTGCGGTAACTTTCCACCAGTGTGTCGGCTCCTTTAACGTAAACCTAACCGTTAACAAATGAACATAGAAGTAACAGTTCCTATCAACCAGAGGGATCACTCACCTGATGGCCAAAGATCACAACCTCTGTATGTGGACAGGATTCAGTGAGTGAGTCAGAGAACATTCTCACACACTACAGGATCCAGGAAAATACTACCTTTGTAAAAAAAAGGAAGATACACGGACAGAGCAGGACACAAGACACAGCATGGCTCATTTTGTGGATATGTTTAATTTGGTCAAGTCAATTGACACTGACAAAGTGAATTTTGTAAAAGCATAAATATATACATAAAAGACTTGTAAAACTGAACAATAACTAATTAAAGTGCTGTTTTTTTAAACAAGCCAAATAGATAAAAGCAAATATATCACAAATCAGTGCTGTCCCTCCCTCCCTCTTCTTCCCTTCCCTTCTTCTTCCTCCCACTACTTCCCTTTGTCCTTCTTGTCACTCTCGTCCTTCCTCTTCTTATTATTTCCTCTTCCCCCTTCTTTTCCCAGTCCCTCTTCCTCTTTCTCCTTCTCCTTTCCCTACCCTTCCCACTTACTTCTCTTTTTCTTTATTCTCTCTGTCATTCTTCCTCTCCCCTTCCTGCACTTATTACTTCCTCTTCCTTCTTCTCCCTGTCGTTCCTCCGCCTCTCTAACCTCCTCCTCTTCTCCCTCTTCTTCCTATTATTATTACAAAACTTTCAGCCTCTAGCACCAGTGTTCAGTACAAAAAGTTAACATGCAGCCTTGCTATTTATCTTATGTAATTTTTTAATTTCCATGTTTTGTGGCAGTTTAAACACTCATCCACTTACACTGACCTGTACGCACAGACTTTGGAAAGTAGACGCAGAAAGATCAAGGTCAAGGAACACAGCAGCGCTAAATCCCAAACTGCTCATAACTTTCTCAATGAAAAGTGAAGGTTTGGTCCCAGCGTCCCGCCTTGTAAGGTGTCCTACTATAGATGACCATAAGTTTGCCTGACTGTAAACAACTATACGGGGGCTTTTGAAGAGGACCTCGATGATGTCGCTCCTGCCAGCCACCTACAGGACGCCGATGATGGGGACATTAAAATGTGTGTATCATCGGCCGGTGACAGCCAGAGGCAAATTGTCGGAGAAAGGTCAAAGGTCGGTGTGGCATTTTAGCCGTTAATCACGACTTCACACAGCTATTATGACAAAAATTTCACACGAATGGTTCATATTTTATGATTGGATAAACAGGGATACAACCTGAAACTAGTCTGAGTGGTGGTGGGATACAACCACAAGCAGGTGATTCTAGTTTTATACATATATAATAACAATATCCAAGAACTCAACATTATTATAACAACAATTCAATTCCAGAAACAAGTCACTCCCTCAAGAAATAAATCTTACCTCTACCACCTCTCCCTCCACAGAGAGGAGGCTCTTCATATGCCTGCAGTTGGCCATTGATGTCGTGAGGCAGGATTAAGGAGTGTCTCTGCCTCAGCCAGTAGCTCCCGGGTGACATCTACGGGCGTACCTCTGAAAAACTGTGTGCTGTTGTTTATATTCAGTCAGTGAGTGGGGGGACTGTCGCCTCATGTTATGCACTTTTATTACATAACTGCCCCCCTCACTTATGTGTTGGGCACATCCCTCAAACAGTGTAATCTTCGTAACCGAGTAGCCATCAGGGACTGTTTTTCACTGTGAACGCTCTGGCCGTGTTCTCATGGAACTCCCATGCAACCTACCTGGGCTGGTCCTGGAGCTTCAGGACTAATGTGGTTTTTGATAAAGTGTATCTGGATTTGACCAGATGAGTTTCCTCAGGTCCATTCTGAAATGATAAAAAATAAAATGCAGGCATAAGATATACAGTTGCTATAAGCTTTGGATGATATGCATGTATATTCTATCCTATTTATTTATTTACACCTGATATTTCACAGACATATAGCCTAAACATTATAATGCTTTTTATGCTGAAAAATCACAGCTGCTCCATTTGCTGCTCCAGCTGCAGTGCGCTGAGCTCTCAGGGCCACCGTAGTTTGTTCTTTTTTAACATGAAGATGGTCTAGTAGCCGGACACCTTCTACCATTAACAACCAGGGTTGTTATTCTCAATACTCACAAGGTGATCTTCAAAGAAACTTCACTCAGTGATCCAACTCAGTATCTCAGTGATATGCATTGCAAAAGGTAAAAAATGTGCAACGTTTTTTCCAAAAGTCATATTTTTCTGACTTTACATTTTACTGACTGTATCCAGACAGATCTTCTGTTTCTCGTCCATGTTACACTCTGTCGAAGGCGGCAGTCTGTCTCTCCAGCAAATACTCAGAGCACTTACATTCAATGTAGTATCCTTGGTATTTTGCTTATGTCAGGACTTCCCCTGTGTGTGAGAGGACAGTAATCATCAAAATTCACTACTTAAAGAGTCCATGCTGAGGAAAGAACCGCATTGAGCTGCTCCATGCTAATGATACGCCATGCTGAGGAGGGAGAATTACACTCCAGCTTATTTAACTGAATACAAAGTTTGCAATACAGATGGCTGGAGTTAATGATGAGAATGATGAGTATTGCTGGGCAGACATTTTGCTATGCTTCGATATTTAAAATTCAAAAGGGGCTAGAGAGACAGACGAGGCTGCAGTCATAAAAGAAATAACACTCAATAGAGATGATTCAAATTTGATATTTATAACTGGATCCATGTTCGAAGGCACAGGTGGTCAAAGGTTATGTCTGCTGTTCAGTTAATTTCATGTACAAAGACATCTGTTAAAACTGCAGTTGCCTGGACGACATGTTGGTTAGCTTGATGATGAAGTCAGATAATAAAAGTTTGATGTGAGGGAGCACGTCATGAATTTAATACAATGTTCCTGCTCAGCTCAAAGTTTAATGTCATTTCTGGGTAATGTGAGTTTTTGAGACTCTTATGATAAAGAGAGGAGACTGCTGGAAAAGAGTACAAACTATTACAGCCACCACCAGAAGACATCTTTCCGCCACTAACAAAACACATTAATGATACCAAACTTGAGCACATGTATCTCTTTCTCTACATTGAAAGCCCCCTAAACCAACGCAGTCTCACTCATGGTTTTTCTAGATGGCAGCTGACAGACTACCAACCCAACAGGCCTGAATATTTTCTGGCAGATTTGGGGAGGCGGGCATAGCGGGGCAGGCCAGAGGAGTGGTAGCTGGGACTAGAAATAGCTTTAGCAGTGGAGAACACGCTACTTTCCCTGTTTTTACCGCAGATCCGACGGGGTTGGAGAGCCTGATCAGCTGCCGCGGGAGAGTGGAGCAACATTGCACAACTGGGGGGGGGGGCGAGGATGCGGACGCCAGGGAGGCACTGCTGGATTAGATTGGGACTTTTTGAACTTTTTGTGAGAGGTTGAATCCTTGCTGTTAATCAGCTCTCTTTAGTGCTTTTAGTTGTGCTTGTGCCCTGGTTTAATTCCTTTTCGTGTCAGTAATATTATTTAAGACCTCTGGTGTTTAACTCTCCTCCACTGATTTTAAAGATCCTATTTTCAGAGTCTGTGGCTCTGTTAACCTCTAGGTGGCGTTTAATCTGCCTGAAGTGTTTTAAAGATGCATGTTTTTTTTATTGTCTGAGCGAGCTGTTTTGCTTCCTCTGCTCAGTCGGTCTCTTCCAAGTCCAGCTGGGCTTGGCTCTCTCTGCTCACTCCCGTCTCCCTTTGTGATGACAGATTTCAGTTCCATCATAGTAGCAACGTTTTTGGCCATTTCTCACTACTTATAAAGATTGTTTGAAGGTTGGGACTTGGTTTTAAGGGTCAGGTTAGAATTAGGTTTATGTTAATGGAGAGACATTTAGCTGTTACGGTTAAGGTTAGAAGCCAGGGAATGCACTGTGCCAATCACAGGTTGAAACACAGTTACCAGCAGGATTAGTCAACCTGAGGCGATGCTACCTTTAGCATTAATGCTACTTTCAAAGCACACTGGCCACAAAGTCATTATTATTCTGTTGTAAGAAAATCTCTGGTCTCTACCAACTCCTCAAACTATCTGACTCTTTATACTCCTCTGTGTTCACCAGCCAGTTGCTAATGTTGCCTGTCTTGCTGTTTGGTGCTGGAAGGTGCTACCGAGGTAGCACATCTGCTAGCAAGCTAATTTGCTACCTGTTATTACGTCTGTGCAAGTTCTCATTCGTCCAGGTCATTGCTATCTCTTTCTCAAATTAAATCGAAGGCAACTGGACTTATATTTGTCTGTGGAAGACGTTTCGCCTCTTATCCAAGCGGCTTCATCAGTTCTTATGTATTGGTCTCTCTAGTCCGCACTAGTCTGGCCACGATGGTGGTGGTCTAAATATAAGTCCAGTTGCCTTCGATTTAATTTGAGAAAGAGATACCTGTTATTACAGTTATCTAATACACCACACTGGCTGTGGCTTTGATTTTTTTTTTTTTTTGTGTGTGTGTTGTTTTGTAAAATGTTACAATGGACACATTTCAGATGATAATGATTCTTGAAAATGATGTTTTGTTTTTGTTATTGCAGTGGAATTAGGCTGTTTACTGCTTATTATTCAGTATTTATTTTTCCACACAGATGTTGTGAGCAGCTGCTGAAAGTCTTGTCCTGGGTGACAGATCCACACTTTAAATAATGATGGAAAGTTGTGTGTGAAACCTGTACAGAAATTACAGATCAACCTTTACTGAAAGGATGATGTTTGTGGTTTCAAATTCAAGTCTAAATATCAGTAACATTTGTATGTGTATGTCAGGGTTATAAAGTCGTATTTTGTTAAAATTTTTCAATAATTCATTTGGTTTTCTCATAACCATCATTTTTGAAAATGAAAAAAAAATGGTCAGAATTAAAAAAAGCAGAAGGTTGACTGACAAGCATTGCCACTTCTTTGTGGTGCACAGAGTCTTATTAAATTTTCATGTATATATATTTCATGTATTTTCATGTTTCGTGTTTCTGTGCTAATTAACTTCCACAGAACATGTGCATGAGTTTCTGAGGCTGCTGAAAAGCTTTCAGGGAAAAACAACTGTTTCCGTCTCCTGCCTCTTTCTGTCAGTCATCACTCCTCCACTTCAACTTTGTCAAATGTCAGTGAACAGAGAGCAGGCCACGGGCTATTACTGGCATTCACCGCTGACATGAGGAACACACACACACACACACACACACACTTTACAGCTATACTGTGTGGACAAATGTCGTGGCATATATGCAGGCAGGAAGAAGGGTTATTTTCTGATTGATGCTGACAGTGTAATCCAGTTTCACATAGTGTTAAGACAACACACACACACACACACAGGTACCTATGTCTTTTTGAGGACACTCATTGACATAATGCATTCCCTAGCCCTTTACCCTAACCTTAATCACAACTAAATGCCTAACCTCGATCCAGACCCAAACCAGAACCTAATTCTTAGACCAGATAGCAAAATAAATACGGACCATACTTGGTCCACCTGCTTGTTTTAGGCCCAGTATACTCCTGGTTCCATGCCCCAATCCGGCTCATATAGCTTGATTTTAAGATGCTACTTACATATCTGCACACACATAGAAAATCTTCCAGCTGGCAGTTAATACTGGAGGATAACAGCCGGACTCTGCCCAGATGTGGAAGTATATGTGCCAGACTCAGTTTCAATTTGCTATCTGAATGCTCTTTAAAGTACCAGTGGGGAGGCCTGAGTAACATTAAGGGCATTTAAAGGATTTGTGAAAAAACTGAAAAATATTACGGTGCCTAGAGATGCCTTTCTATTTTCAATAGGCATACACTCACTACACACCAATATTGACCTTAGGCTTAAAAGCTGTGGAAAAGGTATTCCCGAATACAAACCATTCACTTAAGACTAGTGCATGGAACTTATTTAACAGCTATAATTATACATTGGCTTCAGTTCATTCCATCTCCTTCAAGTCAGTTCTGTTCACAAGGTTGCTTTGGTACTTTTACACATCTGATCTGGCAGTGCTCTGAGGTACAGTCCTTTTGGTTACATGTTGACCCTTACTATGTTTGCTAAATGACAATTCTCAGGTCTGTCCATGGAAAAAGAAAAAGGTACTCAACGGGGATAGAAGGGATGACAGGCAGCAAAGGGCCCAGGAGAGATTTGAATCTAAACTGCTGCAGGAAGATCACCATGGAGCTACTGGGTCACCCCAACCTAATCCTGATTTTAACCTGAACCATAAAACCAAGTCCCTCAAACAGCCGTTTGAATCTGTGAGGACCGAAAAAAAGGTTTTCACTTTCCCCAAATATCCTCACTCTGTAAGGTCTATAAGGTACACACACACACACACACACACACACAGCTGGCTGTCTAAGCAGAAGCAGGTTGCATATTGAGTGGGCTTCATTCTGTAAAGTGAGCGATTAATCTAGAGTAAGTGCAATAAGTACTGTACGTGAGGATGTGAGTGTGTGTCTCACGTGTTTATACCAGCGTGTGCGTGTGTGTGTGTGTGGGTGTTGTGCTGCTCATGTGGCTTTCACAGTACCTCTCTGTGTCCTTTCAAACCTCCTCTAATTTTTCCCAAAGCATAACACTGACTAAAAGATGCAAACACAGACACAATGTCCGACAGGAGGAGAGAAATGTGCTTGTGTGTTCAATACTATTACCCAAATAACAGCCTCTGTACAACTTATACAATTAAACATCAATTTAATACTAATTAATCATCAATTTAAGCTGAGCCTAAAAGAACACATCAATTAATTGCAATTTGATTAAATCGCAGGACACAGGACTGAACCGGATTTATTGTTTCATTTGTTTTGTTTTTTATTATTGTTTTTAATTGTTTATTATATAGAAAATAGATAAAAAATAATAGATAAGACACATTGTGTAAGTCATGTCTCTATATACCAGCATGGATAGGTGTCACACTTTTTACTTTTTAATGAGTGATGTCATGCTCATCATTGATCTGAATAATAATATCAAATAATTCTCCATTACCCCTCGATTTTGCATATTACATATGTCTTCTATTTGGAGCCAGTTATCATGCTTCCAATTTTTTTGCCATGATTCATATAGTTGAACCCATTTTGCACAGTTGCTTATGTCAAACTCACATTGAAGTTCACAATCTTGACAATGATGATGATGATCACAGTGATATCAACGCTGCAAGGGAGTGCAGGGTATTTGCGTGTTATATGTGTTGGGCTGCTTTTCTGTACGACAGCCTACAGTTTGAGCATTTCGCTGTATATGTGAGTGAAAATGTGAAAAATTATTCAGGCGAACTGGTTCATTTTGACTGAAGCTGGCAGAATACATGGATTTACTAAGCTCAGACTCCAACACTCTCCTTCTCATGAGATACAGACCAGTGAACAAAACCTCCAGATAGTGGCTTTTTTATTTTTAGCCAGAGTTAAGTAAAAAAAAAAGAATCAATCAATCAATCAATTCTACTTTCCTATCATGGTGCAGTGTTTTTATATTTACAAAAGTATCACCATCAAAATATCACTATCAAATCACCTTATTTAAGATGTTTTTTCCATTGTAATGGTTTAGGAAACAATGGAGGCTTTCTTTTTATGTATTGGATGTTTCTTTGTTTTCTGTGGTCGCTGTGGAATTCTTATGTTTCATTGTGGAAAAACAAGTCATTTATTTGGTGTGTTGCTTTAATAATTCAGACTGGCAGGTAATGAACCTTGCACCACATCCTTCCACAGTGACCTCTGTCTCACAACTATTATAAATATTATAAGTAAAACAATCCCGCAGTCAGACCTCATCTCTGTTCAGAAATCTGACATTATTACTTGGTGCTGTTAAATAGCAGTAAAGTAGGCAGTTAGCATCTTTAACATAGTAAAGCAACAAATGTTATAAGAAGGAAAGTGTTTTCAAATAAACACTCCACACATGTGAGAATGAAAATAAAAAATAGAAAAACAAAGGAAATGCATCCCAATGAATTAAGATATTGATTAGGTATTGTATTATTTATTGAAGAGGAAGATACGACTGAATCGCGAGGGAATAATGATCGTTGTGGAGCTTATGGAGGATGTAATAACATCTCCTACTAACTGAAACCCAATCAGTGAATAAATTAAGTGTTTGGCAACAGAAAAAAATTCAACTTTACAACACTGACAACTTTGAGATCTCTCAGTTAAGTAAGTAAGGTGATCTATTCACCAAACAATAAATGTCTCTGTAGACCCACATTATGGGACAATCCATATGATTTCCTCTAGATGTTCAACAACTACAGAGAAATAAAGCAGCTTCATGGCCGGTGTGGTCGGTGCCAGAGATGGAACACATGTAAAAATGATTGCACCATCACAAGACGAGTAGGTATTTGTAAACAGGAAAACGAAATCACACCATACACACAGGTCGTATTGTTAGCTGCCTGTACAGTTGTAGACATTGTTGCAAAGTGATCTACACACGAGTCATGGATCTTAATGGAGAGTGTCCTGAGTCAGCTGTTTGAAAGGATCATATTCCAGCTGGATGTCAGCTGGTGGGGGAAATGAAAATTGTCCCCTCTGGACACTGATTATCTCCTCGAGTGCCATTAACGGATCAACATTTCAATCTGTTCAGTACTTTGATTTATTACAAAACATTTGCAATAATGACATCCCCATCAGCCTCAGATGGATTTTCTGCTGACTAGCAAATGTTAGCGTGCTAGTATGCTTAACTTGTGCTAAGACACTATCATGGTAAACATTATACCGGCTTAGTATGAGCATGTTAGCACTGACTTAGTCAGCATGTTAGCACTAACTTAGTGAGCATGTTAGCACCGTCTTTGTGAACATGTTAGCACTAACTTAATGAGCATGTTAGAACTGCCTTAGTTAGCATGTTAGCACTGACTTCGTGAGCAAGTTAGCACTGACATTGCAAACATGTTAGCATTTAGCTCAAAGAATCATTGCTATGTCTATGGACAGTCTGACTGTCCCGCTATAATGATGGTGACCTTAGCAATCTCCTTGCTTTTCCTTTCTTCCAGCTTTGTCCTTTCTTTCACAGAGGATTTTTTAACTGCCCCATTGCCTCTTAAGTGCAGTCACTAATCCTCTATCCTTTAACTAGCACAGTGGCAAACTTCTTATTGAAGCCAGATAAAACCAGTGAATTATCTTAGTGGAGTTAAAGCTTAAACTTCATTTACCTCTCTCAGACATTTCCTCCACATCCTTATATCCTCCCTGCCAGCAGTGGCCCTCTGTGGCTGCTCTTGTATTATTCAGCGTGCCAGTCATCCTTATGCCTCCCTCTCGTCGCAGACTGACATGTCTTTTAACAGGGGACCTTATTAGCAGCTCAGGGATGGATTCCCCTCCTGCACGATTATATACTTTCCCAGAGTCACTGGAATAACTACACCTGCAAATCTGCTTTCCTCATTTTTTTCTCCTTCTCATTTCAGTCTCTCTTCATCTCTTGCCTTCTATCTTAACCTTGTCAATTTCTCTCTGCCTTTCTCCTTCTTTTTCTGCCTCTAACCCTCTGTTGTTTCTCCTTCATCCTCAGTCCTCCATTTCTCTTTCCTTATGTCATTCTTGTGCTAGTATTTTCACTTTTTTCTCTCTTTTTCTCAGCCTGTCTTTGCTCTTAGCTATGTTGCCATCCAACTGTCAAACAAATCTTTGAGCAAACTTTTGAAATGGAGGCTGAAATAAAGAACATGTTAATGTGTGCCTATCAGCTGTCTATGTTGTGCAGATAAAAAAAAAACCTCTTGGATGTAGAGCTGTGACATCCACAGCTGTGTCATAAAAAGCATGGGCAAAATAATGGTTTCTTGTCAGCTCATGTAAGAATACAGTGATTCGATTCTGTGGTCGCCGCAGTGTCGTGTGTTTCTTGTTGTGTTTTTGTTCTGCTTTCCTGTGCTCATCCAGGTAACGCCCTTCTGCAGCAGGTGGATGAGCACACCTGCTTCCACTCGCTCATCAGGGTCAAGACTGGGAGCAGAGATGCCATAGACTGTGAATAAAGATGGATGTAGCCTCTGTGACGTCACCCACAAGTTTCTGAAGAGAGGTTAGAAGCTCAGAGTGCGCCGCCATCTTGGCAGTGCCTGACTCCACTTAACTCTTGGCTAATATAGAAATGGACAAAGAGGTGGTCGGCGTGTGGAGCCGAGACCTGGGTACATGCTGGATTAATTAACTGTGGCCTTCAATTATGCATAACTTTAAGCCTTAAAACAATACAGATGACATTAAGGAGGAAGTTGGCTATAGAGACCAAAACCGTCGCTTTTAGAACCAGCCTCAAGAGGTCATCAGAGGAATTGCAGTTTTTGCACTTCCGTGTTGTTGTGTTGAGGTTCTTGGGAAATGTTGCCAGGGCCAGTGAGTTGTTTGGCTTCCAGGCTGTGTTGGTGTTAGCTCGTGCTGTGATGTAGCTACCTGGATCGTAAGTCTCACTGCCTTTTTGGAAGGAGGGGGGGGGGTTAGGCTGGAAGGAGGGTTTTTTTTGCTGCCTTTTCATCTTTGCTTGTTAACATTAGCTAGGTAGAAAATATAAATTCACTGTGCTGCTAAGAGGCTACCTGCAACTTTTAAGTGGACTGATTTCTTGCATGTTACTCATCAGTTCATGTTGTGAATCAATCAATACACCATTAAATGTCAATACGACAACTTTGACCCTTCAGTTTGTCTTTGATGACTCTCTTGCATGACAGACGCTTTAGTGATGATTGGATTTTCAAGAGCTTAAAGAATGCACAGTATATAATTACCACAACTGTCAGAATGTTAACAGGCATGGTGGCTTTTGTGATCCCATCAAATGTCTGCAGTTTATTTTTGTCTTCCACTCTCTTGTGTATTCTTCTTTTTATTCTTACAGATGTTTAACAGAAGTGACTTGCAGCACTGTGACATGAACGCAGTTGGCAAGCTAATGAAAAAAGAATTCAGGGGTATTAATTGGGGGCAGCAGATTTTTATCGACTGGCTCACTTAAAATAAGTTGTTTATGACATGTGCGGCCCAGAACTTCTCAAAGGACCACACTATGCTTTTTTATTTTCTTTATTCTCATTGGCAACATTATCCTTATAGTAGAAGATGGGCTACAAAGAAAAGAGGGCAGATAATGTACAACGTATGAATGTTTACTACGGATAGTAAATTATCTACTACTTTTTTTTATATCTAAGGATTCATCTTTGATCGAACTTTCCAGACTGTCAGTTAGTTGACTACCTTGGCATTAAATTTCAAATTTATACATTTCATAATGTCTGCAGAATATTCACACACAAGAAAGGTATTGATAATATTACCTTTAGAAACCACAAAAGTCACATACACACACACACTGTGTGACACTTGTTCTGTGTCAGTTAACAACTCTTGAACACACACACACACACACACACACACACACACACTTTCCCGTGACAGCAGCAGTTTCAGACCTTCAATACATCACTAATCTGCCTGTTAATTACTTTCCCAGCATATGTTGTGTTGGCAAAATCCATATGCTCCAGCACACGAGCAGCGCCCCAGGAGAGGAGGGACAGGAAGCTGATCTGCTTTTATTGAAAAGTTGCTAAAAACTGAAGGAGGAGGTGGGACCACAGCACAGAGAACTGAAGTCAAGCTGCGTTTTAACCTTGGATACACTGAAACCATGCTGACACTTGCAGATAAACACAGCTCTGCACTTAGGTGAGGCAAATCCTATAACCTACTGGTCTAGTCAGCAAAGTCAGTGTTTTGAGTATAAATAATTCACGAACATATCTATATCTAGAACCATAAGAATAAAATGTGGGACTCATGTCATTTATGTGAACAGACAGTTAATTCTCTTCATGGCTACTGAGGACACAAACATAAAAACACAGAAAAGCCTGCTGTGTCTGAGCAAAAACAGTTGAGGACAAAGACAGTTCCTCTCTGACTCAGAAGATAGCCTATGGTGAGCTGCAAGATGTGATTACACTTGTACCGCTTTTCTGTCAGTATGTTTTATGTTCCTCAACTAATTGCTGTACAGCGCACAAGTAAAAAGGGAACAACCTTGACCATCGACAAGTGCACCTAGCTGCCGCTGCAGCTGTCTACACAGAAACTGTGTCCAAGTTAAGTGGCTCAGCAGAATGCAGACCACAGATGTTGGCCTTTTGTACTCGTAATCTGGAAAATGAGATTGTGATAACCTCATAGAGACCATGTGTTCTGGTGCTCCTTGTTACCAGAGACTGATGTCATGACACACAATGTTACGCGCGGCTCCAGTTCCCTGTTGCGCACCGTTTGTGGGGGTTTTGTTTTTACATCGACATGTAAGCATTGACACTGTGAGCATGTTAGCAGGTTTGCTGTTAGCATTAAGCTCAAACCACCCTTGTGCTCACATACCGAACAGAACTGTTAGTGTATAATGATAGAGTCTACGTAAACTGAGACTAGAAGTAATAAGAAGTTTCGTTCTGTTACTTTGGTTGTGTTTCTCAAGGTGTTTTCCCCTGTGTAGCAAACAGGAAGGACTTTTTGAGGTTGCAGTTCTGCTGGTTATTTTTGGGTGATGCTGTATCAAACACCAGAAGAATAGAGATGTCTAAAATTTTCCTTTTTGAGGAACACAAACACATCAGTGTGAAATACGGCGTGGAAGATATGCTTCTAAACTGTTTCGAAATCATAGAATGAATTCCAGAAAAATCCCAACATATGACACCATCAGCTCTGTAGACAGCAACAGCAGCCAATGCACAAGCTAGGCTAATCATTTAATGTCCCAGAGTACAGAACTCATTTGTAGCAGATGGTTTCTACGGTGCTGAAATGTGACATGTGAATTTGCATATGCCAGCATTTCCTCTTTATATTAATGGCTGACACAGCTAGGAAACTATCAAAGTGATGCAACTAAAGGAGAATGTTAAACCCGGCTAAATGGAAAAGTTATCACATTGTCTTTGCCAACTTTGCAAAGATGAATCTAATAATTGGCACACAGCCACAAGGATAGGAACAGATAGATTTAATATGTTGCCTGGACTCATGTTGACCAGACTCATCTCTCTGTGGTACAACCTCTTCATTGTGCCAGACAGTCCCTTTTTAAATGTGATGATGATGATGGCAGGCAGATGCTGGTGACACTGGATGTAAATTAAATAGAGCAGTTGAGGGGAGGGAGCAAAGCAGGTGCTCATAATTTCAAATGCAACAGTCTCTTCATCTGCAATAATTAAGGCAGGATTTATCGCAGCAATAATGTTGTCAGTCCAGACCACTCAGAGCTACAGCTGCTTTAAAATGGGACAAAGGAACGATGATGAAGCAAATATGGCTAATTTGTTAATATGATTAATAAATAAATTCAAATGCAAGAACTCAGTAGCTTCATTGTCACTAATTTAATTGTCTTAGCCTTTACTAATTGACCTTTAGCCTTACTGTTTCTTCTAAGAGGGGAAAAATATAGGTTCACCTGTAGAATGAAACAACTTTCTTTCATATTTTCATATGACATCACATCCATCAGTTCTGTTAGTTACACATCAATACAATGATATGCTGTGTGTCCTATTACATACAGCAGACACATTAACATTCATTTGGAGTCATACTTGTGTCCAATTGATGAGGATAAGTCCAATATTCACTCTTATCTGTTGCTCTTAAACTGCTAAGTGCTCCTCTGTATTTAACAGCTAGTCTCTATTGAGTCTGTCTGCTGTTTGATGCGGGGCAGGGTAGGGTTCACCTGAACACCTGTAGACTGAGAACGATCTGTCTACTTCCCCTATTCAGTTGCAAGTAATTACAACACAAAAGATCTCACGAGGAGGCTGCAGCTCCAACAGCCTGTGAGGAGAAGATGATGGTGGAGATGTTGATGGTGTTGGATAAGTGGTTTGGCTTTGTGATTGTGAAAGCACACTGGGCTGACGGCCATTTTCCTGCCTCAGCAGCTTTGTGGTGGGTGAAAAGGTCCATAGTTTACATATGGGTTAAGTGTTGTTGGCGTTGTTGACTTGATATTAATTGATTCCTCACAGACAGCCTCTCTAATTAATCTGATCAGATAGTTTCCTGTTGGTTTGCAATCAGTGCTGTCATTTAAAGAATGTCCTCCTTCCCTGACTGCTTTCATCAGTGGAATCACTTTTGATCCAAGTCTGCTTCAAGTCTACGACAAAAGGAGGCTGCAAAGCTTTAGGTTCATTCAAATGTCTGGACTTTACACACTTGCTATAATTCTATATTGTTGATTATTATTTCTGGCCTCAACAATCCAAGTAAGGTTTTAATAAAATAAATTTACACATTCATACAGTTCCTGTGTTGAAACCACTGAACCCCCGACTGCCCCTGTTGAGCCACTGGTGTATGCGTGTGTGTGTGTGTGTGTGTGACAGATGGGGTGACTCAGTGTAAAGCGCTCTGAGTGGTTGTTAAGACTAGAAGAGTGTTGTAGTCTCGAGGCATCCCTTTCTGCTTATCTTCAAACAACCTTCTCCTGCTTCTAACTCTGTGTCTAGCATATATTTACGTGTGTATATGTAAGCATATATTTATGTATGTATCTATGTATGTATACCAATATGTAAAACATGAACGCAATTATAAATAAGTCTGGAAATAATTTTCATAATGATGCATGTAAATTCATGCAAATTTTATGGCTACCTTTTATGGGTATGTGTAGATTTATTTTGTTGTTTATTTATTTTCGTTTGGGAAAACTTGAGGAATCAGCGGGTTATCTAATGTTGAGGAAGTACTTATTTTAACCCAAATTACAATCTTTTTCTAAACCTAACCAAGCCATGACCATTATTGTGGTAATGTTCGGTTCAATCGCTGCCGTAGGGACACCAGTTCACGGTTCAAGAAAACGACCTGTATGGTTGTTTAGGTTGGAGGACTGGTTGCATTACACACACTGTCAAGAGACAAAGACAACAGTTAACCAGTTCAATTATGAACAACGTGGAAAAAAATCTAATTTTGCTTCACCCTTGATATGAAGAAGTGTATGTGTGTTTGAATATCTATGTGCATATAAATTATTTATGTTTAACATAGTGTGTCGTTAAGTGTCAAGACAAGACAAAAGTGGGAAATACAACATTTTCAGTTCAGTCAAACAAAAAAGTATTAAACAAACTGATGACACTTTAATACATAACACAAGCACAATAATCCCTCAAGCGTGAACGTCAGTCGAATCAGCAGTGAAGGATGTGCAGCAGAGTGTTGAAAGTGCATGAAAACAAGAAAGAAAAGGAACTAATGAGGGACTACAACAACATAACCAAGCAGAGCGGGAGAGATCCAGACTGCCAGCAACAGCCAGGCTCATCCCAATGTCCCCCCTCACGGACTCGCAGACGTGGAGATGCGTTCTTGGGGAGTCCCTGAGGGCTTAGGGCTGTCCCACTGTCAACCCATCCAGGGCATGAGGGCTCTGTACTAGACATTTTGAGCCCTTTATGAACACTTTCCTTAAGCCTGCAATTCTGTAGACTTTGCCTGAGGAAATTACCCAAAGGTCATGGTGTTGTGACATTAAAAACAGGGCTACTGTGGTTACCAGGGGACGCCTGGAGGTGTAATAAACATGGATAAACAGCAAACAATGGCCATAAAATGCATGAAATTATAAGATATGAGGTCGTCACACACGTAGGTTGTAAATGGAAAATCAGAAACCTTAGAGTCAGGAATGAAAAAACACTGAAACAATGTGGAACAAACAGCAGTGGATTTACATTCACTGGTAACACAGTCGTATTGGATATACATGGTGATTATGAAGCATCACTTCAGCTGCTGTTTTGATTTTGCATTTTGTTTGTCATGGGTTGCCAGCTTGCTGTTCATGTTCCTTTTGTTACCTCGTGCTTCTGGTTCCTGCTCATGTTCCTTGTGTTTGTTTGTAAGTAAAGTCAGTTCATTCCATCAACTCCCTCGTGCTTTGGCTAAAAGCTGTGTTCATTGAGTGTGGTGAAGGTTTTAAAAAACAGACTGGAGGAATCAATACAATCTCATCTGTTTCAGCTGATTCTAACAAGATAATACACTGAACAAAAATATAAATGCAACACTTTGTTTTTGCTCCCATTTTCAGAAGTTGAAATAGGTCTAAAAACTTTTTCTCACCACACAAAAGCTTCTTTCAAATGTTCTTCACAAATGTGTTGAAATCTGTGTCAGTGAGAGTTTCTCCGTTGTCATGATAACTCGTCCCCTGACAGGTGTGTCATATCAAGATGCTGATTACACAGCATGATTACTGGACAGGTGTGTTGTGGGCAATAAAAGGACACTTGATGACACTTGCAAATGTGTAGTTTTAATTTGAAAACATTCATTTAGGTACTGAACTGTGTGTGTGTGTGTGTGTCAGTATCTGGTGTGTCCACCATTTGCATCATGCAGTTTGACACATTTGTACATTTTTAAGCTTCCAGGATTTTGTTTGCATCACGCTGCAACATGATAGCGATAGTGGCACAAGAGTGGACCAGGATCTCGCTGTGTGTGTGTTTGTGTTAAAAAAAAAAAAAAAAGTCTTACATCTTTTATTTCAAGTAAAGACAAAAGTGTTGCGTGTATATTTTTTGTTCAGTATAGATGAAAATCATCAATCACATATCAAGGAAGAGGGGAGCAGCAATCCATATTTGAAAACGTCATGTGTGTGACAACAGTTCTGAACCATCTGCTTTCAAATAGAAAATAAAGAAAAGTAACTGTGTGGAGTCAGAAGCAACAGACTTGAACAGAAGCTAACTGTCTGGACAGCTCTGACTTTTGAGGAGACAGTGGAGATTTAGCAATAGCTAGCTTTCTAATTAACACAGTAGCGATTATGAATGACATTTTCCTGGCCATGTTGGCTTGCCAGTTACAGTAATTCACTAACTAATCCTTTTTTTCCCTGTTCAACTCAATCAAGTCAATACATAGTCCTTGTCCAGCAGACTGTGTCAACAAGCTTCTGGCACTGTCTGTATTGCAATGATGCACAAATGGCAGATCATTAAATAAACTGTTCTTGGCCAATAAACTAAAAGCAAAGATTATGTGAAGAGATCACTCAAATTACATTAAGAAGTGTCTTCACTCTCATTGGATGATTGAATAGTTGATTACTGGCAAATGGAAGCTTGTTTCAGTGATCACCCAAACATGTCAACAAAACAAATGATGATCTCCACAATGTTTGTTTTTACTTATTCTTTTTACTAAAAACAACAGACTAAAATATTGCATGAGCTCTATCCCTTTTGTATCATCTGTTTGAATTATTTTACTTCATAACATGTTTGGAGGGCTATTATAGGTAGAAGACAATTTTTTTTTTTTCAAGATTTAATTTGTAAATTTGTGAGAAAAAGCTCAAATTCTCTGAGATTGAAGTCACAGATTCATGAGAATCCACTGCAGGCAGAAAGTTTTACCCTCCTCCCCCACCCCTTTTTTATTCTTACATACAATGGCTGCAATGCATTCATATGTACATCAGTTACATAAGATAAGATTACATTGACCCTGCAGTAATTAACACTGGGTTAATGTAATATTAATAATAATATTAATGATATAGTAATATTGGACCTTTTTTCACAGCTGACATTTTGACTTTTCATAGTAAGAAAAGACAAATGGCTCTGATCTATTCAAATGTCCTAATAAGTCATGGCAGTATGAAAAATACCTTTTTATTATTGGCAGATTTTCACACATGAAATGCTATGCCAAGAAACTTTTTCAGTTGAGACCTGATAATTATTAGTTAGCATGATTATCCCTGACTTGGATTGGATTACCCCGATGACTTAAGAGAAAGAGAAATGGCATTCTTAATGAAGCAGTCTTTAACTTTGTGAACTATAGACGACAGTATTACAAATGACACACACAAAGAAACGGGAAAACATCCCCAAAGTGTCTCATCCCAAACTCTCTGACCTCGCTATGAACTCCTTCTGTTTGTTTGTGTGACAACAGATGACATGATAGCAGAGACTTTGATGTTTCCTGTGTGTGTTGCAGACTCAGACACTCTGACCAGGATTATCATTACATCATCCTCCTCTCTTCTCACACATCCAGTCTGTTATTCTTCATGTAGACACTTAACGAGGGTGAAATGTCTCAACGGGTCCAGATTGGCCAGTGGGAGAACTGGGAGTAAAATTAGGTTTCGAGAACTTTGCCACCTTGAAACACAGGTTGTGCATTTGTGTAGCATCCAAATTCTCCTCCTTATTCTCACATAATGCCAATTTATGAAAGTTGTCTATTGTAGACCATTTGGTTAATAGCTTTAATAATCTGAATGAATGAAAATATCTGTGAATTTAAACAAGTATGCAGGAGAATTGAGTGATGAAGGAGGAAGACCAATCAAAATGTATTCTACCTTTTAAGATGAAGTCATTAAAGACCTCCTACAATAAACTGATTTGAGGATACAAGAGCAAATTATTACTATAACTTAATTCTCATTTAACAACCTGTTGATTGACACTGTTGATCATCTCTTAAACCCTGTTTCCCTGTGTTACCTTTGTTGGGAAAGTTAAAAGGCATTCAGTCAGCTATATTGGTTTCCAGCTCATTCACTGATGTATCATATGCCAGCTGCTCATCACTATGAGTGGCTGGCTGGCCACTCTCTCTTAACAACTCAACAGACATTATGTCCCGTGTAAAACCATCATCTCGTCCTGTCGATATTTTCCCTCCGAGATTTCTTTAATAAACGATGAGAGTAGTTGTTCCCCACTTAACATTGTCAGTAACTCCCCTTCCTTTGGCCATGTCCCAGACCACTTAAAACTGCTTGTGTTCAGCAACTCCTCATAAAACCTGGCCTTGAGCCAGCTGATTGCAATAATTACAGACCCATACCCAAACAAAGAGTTTAGAAAAGATAGTTTCCCTGCAACTTCTGTGTCTGATAATCACATTTTTGAGGAATTTTAATCTGGTTTTGTGCAGCGTCACTGCACTGATACTGCACTTATATTAAATATAGGTGCTGATAACTTGACCAACTGACAGCATTTGACACCACTGACTATGATATTCTCATAAACAGATCCAAGCATTGGCCTGGAATATTGGGGACTGCAGTAAAATCATTTGCTATAGCAGGAAACATTTACTCATTTGGCAGATTGTTTTATCCAAAGTGACTTACAAGTGAGGATGAGAACTAAAGCTTCAGTGCGGGAGGAGACCTTGAAGGAAGCACCAAGTACTAAATCTGTTCAATATGGCGAAGTGCGAGGAGATCGGGTGAGGAATGCGCCGAAAGTTTGCAACCTGTCTAAAGAACCTTACTGATTATAATGGGAGTTCTCTGTGTTTTTTGGTTGACACGTTCACTACGCTCGCAGTTTGCACAAACCACATTTGAATTTGACCTTTTATTAGTGTAGTCTTTATTTCATTTATTGATCAACCTCACGTTTCAGTCTCTCTAGAAGTATTTTAAACAGTTCTTACAACCATGATTGTAGAAGAAATTAATTAGAGAAATGAATGCATGGAAAATAGATGTATGCATTGGGAAAGGTGAGCTTTACCCCTCTTAATAGTGTTCCGAGTTGTTTAATTGATATTTTCTCCGACGACACCTCTCACTATGTGTGTGTGTGTGTGTGTGCATCTCACTCACTGACTCGAATTGCAATGATTGGCTGAGCAGCATCACATGACCAGTGTGAGCTGTGAAAATAGAACTTTTCAAGGGGAATCCCTTTGGGACAAACATCCACTGGGATTCAAGGATAAACTGATTAGATTTTAATGGTCAAAGGTCAAGGTCAGTGTGACTGCACTAAACACAGAGATCACAGAGCAATTACGACATTTCACGCAATTATGTTGAATCATTTATATGACTCTGGATAAAGAGAGGCGTAATCTGAAACTAGTGTGGCGGAGGCAGACAACCATGAGGCAGTAAACGGTAATTCTAGTTTATTTCATTATTTCCAGGGCAGGTCAGAGCTCCTCAACCATTTCATCTGCTTGTATCCACGATATCGTTCTTTCGGTCACTACCTAAAGCTCATGACCATAGGTGAGGGTGGAACGAAGATCGACTGGTAAATCAGAGCTTTGCCTTCCAGCTCTGCTCCCTCCTCACCACAATGGTCTAGTACAACACCCACTTTACTGCTGATGCTGCATCAATCTCCCACTCCATCCTACCCTCACTCGTGAACAAGACCCCGAGATACTTAAACTCCCTCACGGGACAGAAACTCCATCCCAACCCATCGACAGGTAAAATATTTAATTTGTTCAACACTTTGGTTTATTACTAAATATTTGCAGTATATAAAGACATTCCTTTTTACCTGTAATTAGCAAATATTAGCATGATGTTTTGTTGCATCTACTCTATGTGTATGTTTGGAGGCTACATAGTTGAAGATAGAGAGTCTCAAAAACGGCTCTAATCTTGTGATGTTACGGATATCTTGCATGCAAAACAGTATGCATCCCAGATTATGAGCAAGAAATCATTTCAGCAGGAACTGTCTTCATTAGAGAGGAACCATGGAATAAAATATCTAAATGCCTCTTTTTTCCTGAGACCTTCATATACAGGAAAACACACACTTTAATTTTGCTTTATGTGCATGAACGTGTGTATATATGTGTAATATTAAATGAGATGTCAGTCTTTGTAATGTCTTTACCATTGTTTGTGTGTGTGTGTGTGTGTGTGTGTGTGTGTGTGTGTGTGTGTGTGTGTCCATTGCCAAAATCCTACTGAATTTTAACCTGAACTCTTAAAGTGCTGGGAATGATTCCAGCCAGAAAATCCTATCCTCATCAACTTTTTAAATTGGATTTTCCCCTCTGCCTCACTCTATTGTTTTTGTAGCAACATTTCAATTAGACATACATGGACAGAAATAGATGGTGCTCAGAGCTCAAAGGAATTACATTTCTCCACATATGCTTGGACACAAAGACTTCAAAGAGCTATGGTAGCCAGCTTGGATGCAAACTAATGGATTTTTGTTTTTAGCTGACAAAGGAGCTGGCATATGTAAACTGGCACACACAGGCATGCAGATAAGCCACTGCACACACACACATAAATAAACGGTGGATGCAAGGGGTTTACCAAATTAATGATTTTTGAAGAAAAATTGAAGAAAGCAATTCAGAACAAAGTGGCTGCTTATTAAAGCAGCAGTTAGTAGGAACAGGTTTGGAAAGTGTCACATTATTAATAGTTGTGACAGCATTACAAAGGTTCAATGTAGAACCACTTGGACATGAAACTGTTCTAAAAGGTGCAACAAAGCATGATGGTAATGAAAAAATGGTTCTTTATGTTTCAAAAGTAACTAATGCTGAAATTCTAATTCATGCTTTTGTTTCATTGGGACTTGATTACTGTAACGTTTTGTTTTCTGGTCTGCCATATACGAGTATTGAAACTTTTTAGACTGATGTAGCAAGAATTTTAAATAAACCCAGAACATTTGACCAGATTACACCAGTTTTAGCTTTACTTTGTTTTAAAAGAATTTCATTTAAAACAAAGTGATGTAAAAGGCTAGTGCGAGAAGAAAATAGATTAGCTGCTTGCAACATGACAACAGAGAGAAGAAAACACACCTGAGCAGCATTGACATGTCACTGTATTTAGCAGAGGATGGTTTCGATCCATCGACCTCTGGGTTATGGGCCCAGCACGCTTCCTCTGCGCCACTCTGCTCTCTGTGGGTAATTTGTGTGTGTAAAAAAACTGTTGTCTGTGATTTCAAATCATTTTCTCATTTGCACTTTAGGAGTATAAGTTAAATTGAGTCGAATTGCAAAAAGGAGGTCCAGGGTCAAAAATTCTACCTCTGTAAATTCAGTGGGAAACAATGTGCCCCATGGGTGAACACAGTCACCGGACAGTGGTGGGATTTGATCTCAGAGCAGTAGAAGCTGAGTCAAGGACAGCATGAGAAGCACACTTGCTATCACTAGTCACCTGTCACAGATGCCAGTATTATCCTCCTGCTGTCCTCTCTGCTTGACAAGCTCTAGCCTTTGTCAATGGGACACAGTCAAACCCACGAAAATGACAGAAACTACAGATACAATGGCTTGTGGTAGCTTTCAAAGACAACAACCTGCCACCACAGTCATCATTACACAATGAACGACCACAGTCATGAGATCCTTTATCGGACAGAACTCTATTCTGGAGTAAGGAGAGATGTTGCAGCCACTTCAAAATTAATCTAATCAATGTCTATTTTTTGCTGTAAACCTATTGTGATGGAGGTGGTTACAAAAGGACAAAGTGGAGATGGAATGGTAGTTTGCATTAGCAGAGGATGGTTTCGATCCATCGACCTCTGGGTTATGGGCCCAGCACGCTTCCGCTGCGCCACTCTGCTCTCAATTACTGTTGTGAGTGTGAGCAACTCCAGTCTGTGATTCATATCACTATCTCATCTGTAAGCATTTTGGAAGTATAAGCTTAATCAAGTGGACCCCTTGCTCTTGAACAACCTCAGTGCTGACATGAGATCGTCTGACACTGCCTAGGACTTGAGGACATCCTAACTGAACTAAAAATTCTTACTTCAAACTCATCTTTACGTCCTGACTTTGAGTTAGCTCCTTATTTTTTAAATGTTATTTGAGGCTTTTTGCATATTATCACTCCTCTACCAGGTTGGGCTTTGTACTGAACTTACCTGAATTTACCTGATTCTGTATTTTGTTCTGCTGAGGAAATTAGTGTAAACTTTCTGCAAGTAACAAGGTACCATCCATAATATGAATCTTCTGTAACATAATGAATTGGCAGTGGTGGGATTTGAACCCACGCCTCCTGAGAGACTGGAGCCTAAATCCAGCGCCTTAGACCACTCGGCCACACTACCACATTAAGTACCTGTGCAACTCCTATGATCCGATCCCTCTCAAATTCTCTAGCAAAATCAAAACTTTACCAGACCACTCGGCCACACTACCAGTGTCCAAATCGTCAAATACTTTTTGATTTTTCTTGAAAATTTGTTTGGGGTGTGATCGCTGCAGTGGAGCTGTGAGCTTACCTAAGTAGTGTGGCTGAGTGGTCTAAGGTGCTGGTTTACAGCTACAGTCGCTCAAGAGGTTTAGGTTCTACCACTGCCAAATGGCTGATTTCTGGAAGAACTGCTTAAAATCCTGCTTATCTGATAGAACACAGTTTGTCTCCTATAATAACACTATGTCAAAATATTCTAATTTGAAATATGGAGTACCACAACGCTCCGAAATGCAACACCCACAGGAATAAGAGTAGTGTTTACCATGAACCATTGTTAGATTAGGCTCAAAATGATGATGATTCACCTTTCACTATTACCCTGATGATACCCAACTGTATGTGTCTATAAAGGCTGATGACTCTTCCCAATCTGTGGAAATAGACTTTTAACACTAGATTCAACAGGATCGAATATAAGTACTAAAGCAAAGTCAGATCACTGGGGGAGACAGGGCAAAGTGACAGTGTGATTTAACCCAAGCCTCTGACTAGACTGGAGCCAAAGATCACACGCCCACACTGTCTCCATATTTAAAGATTCAGACTAGAGACTCCACATTCTGAATGTTCACCTAAACTGCTTTCAATTGGCAGTGGTGGGATTTGAACCCACGCCTCCTTAAAGACTGGAGCCTTAATCCAGCGCCTTAGACCACTCGGCCACACTACCAGTAGCCACTGTGTCACTGCTATGCTGAGAGCGTTCTCGAATTCTCAAGAAACATTAGCCTGCATTGACATTGACATGATTATTTGACACTCTTGAGGACCAATCTTAAAACTCATCTTGGTGCCTTAACTTTCATTTAGAACCTTATTCTTTTACTATTTCAGGATTTGTAGCTGTTACCATTCGATCACAGGCCTCCAACTCAATGAATCAGTTGTTCTGCTGTTCATTGTTGTTCTGCTGAGGAGATTACTGTAAACTTTCTGCAGGTAACAAGGCAGCATCCGTAGTCTGAACGTTGTCCGAGGTCGAAAAGTCTTTTTTCTAAGAAGTTTCCTAATTTAGTGAAATAACCCGGAAGTATCTACTATGATAAGAGCTGGTCCAATTCTCTAAATGATAAGGAAAGGAGCTTCAGTGCTTCCTATCTTATCTCTTTTAGCATACGAAACACTGGACCGTCCTTTATGAAAGGAAAGAATAAAAGCCGTCATTTTAAATCTATCAAGGTCATGTACCACTCTTTCTGTCTTTTCAACACTTACTTCAAGTAACAAGGTAGCATCCATTGGGGCTAAAGTAAAGGGTATGAAATGGGTCAATTGGCAGTGGTGGGATTCTAAATGATACCTCCTGAAAGACTAGAACCTAAATCCAGCTACTTAGACCACTCAGTCACACTACCATACAACCTGCTCCACTGCTTTGATGACACCCCTGTTGAATTCTCAATATAGTATATATAGTATTTAAAGATTTGGATGTGAGAAGAGGCAGGATAGCTGAAAGGGTTTGAAACCAATGTACTGTAAAAGTTTAATGCAAAACAAAAGTGCATGAGCTGCTTGTGACCACAGTGTCTACGACTGCTCGGCCGACGTGGCAGAATAACTGAGTTTCATTTAATCCAAAGTAAATCACACTGAACACCCACAGGGTGTTCACCATGAAGCATCGTTACATTCTGCTCTTTAACCATAAAGTATGAACATTGAGGACAATCTCAACACTGCTGTGATGACCTTGCGGGGGTTGTACAACACATGATGTGCTGCACTGCTTTTTCTAGGTGAAAAACTGCATCAGCTGCTTGCAACGTGACCACAGTATTAACCACAGCACGAAAGAAAGAAGACATCGCACTCAAGAGCAATATGTCATATCAATCAATATGTCATCGGGCAATGCACTGAAATCATGTTTATCATGAAGCATTGTTGGATTCTGCTGTATACCCAGAATCTGTGAACATGGAGGAGAAACTCATCACCGCTGTGATGACCTTGCCACAGTTGGAAAAAAA
>NW_019525485.1:1842457-1847417 GCF_002814215.2 Seriola lalandi dorsalis | reverse complement strand
AGGAGGCGTGGGTTCAAATCCCACCACTGCCAATGAGCTCCATTTTAGAACTGGTTAAAGTCCTACCTGTGACAGAACACAGTTTGTCTCCTACAATAACACTATATTAACATATTCTGATGTGAAATATGGAGTATCACAGGGCTCTGTTCTTGGCCTCTGCTTTTCTCCTTTTATATTTCACTTTCAGGCCAAATTTTTCACAGTTGTGATTTTTACTGCTATGCTGATGATAGATTCTCATAGTTTGGCAGCCATCCTACGTCACATTTGATCTCAACCCTCTCCTTTGATCACTACATTAAAGACATCACCATGACCACCTTTTTTCACCTACATAACAGCTAAAATTCAGTCTTTTCTTTCCATAACAGATGTTGAAGTCCTTATTCATGTCTTTGTTTCATTGAGACTTGATTATTGTGACATTTCCTTTCTCAAATCCAGAGAATTTGACCATGTTACACCAGTTTTAGCTTCCCTTCACTGGGTCCTCATCTATCTCAGATCAGACTTTAAGGTACTTACATGCCCATGACTTTAAAACCTGATTGATCTCCTTAAACATTTGCTTCCATCCTGTACATCCTTTACAGAGAAGATTTTTAAGGTAAAGCAAATAGTCTGAACACTCAGAGCAGTGGACACATGGTGGATTGGCAGTGGTGGGATTTGAACTGACACCTCCTGAGAAACTGGAGCCTGAATCCTAAAAAAATTGCATGAGCTGCTTGTACCATGACCATAGAGTAAACTACAGCACCAAAGAGCGAAGTCATCTCAGTTGAGACACTTGGGCTGCATTGAATTTGACATGTCATTGAGCAATGTACTACATTGGAAAATCACATCCAACATTCACAGGACAAATAATCTTGTTTACCATGACTGGTTACATTCTGCTGTTAACCAAGAAACTTGGAATATGAAGGAGAAACGTATTTGTACAACCATGATGTGCTGCACTGGATGAATGCTTTAATGGTGTACAGGTGTTCATCTGCTACTACTAGCAAGTGCATGAAACTGTTGTCTGTGATTTCCAATTATTTTCTCATCTGTGGGCATTTTGGGAGGGTAAGCAAAACTATGTGGACTTGCAAAATGGACGAGCAGATTGGCAAACTGAACTGTCTTCCTGTGGAAAGTGGAAATGAGATCTGCTTTGAACCCACGGACTGTCTTGAACCTTTGGAAAAACTGTCTTTGAAGCATTTCAGTCTGCCTTCATGGTGAAGTAGTCTGAACACTCACGACAACTCTACAACATGGGGAATTGGCGGTGATTGGTTTTGATCCCACGCCTCTTCGGGAGACTGAAAAGCCCAACTTCACTGCTGTGATGACCATGACACTGTGCTTACAGACTTGAAAGGTTCCCAGCTAAAACTCGTAAGATATGTGGCCAGTTTTGGGACCTTCAGTGCTGAACATTGTTGATTTGTCAGACTACTGGCCCTGTCCCATGAGTTTTATAACTGCTGTGGTTAAACATTTACTTACGAAACGACACCTTGATCCAGGATTTCTAAAATACCTATCTACCTGACTTGAACCTTTTCCCCTTTTTTAAAGTACTGGAAAAAGTTGTGTCACAGCAGCTTCCAGCCCACTTTTCTAACAATAATCTTTTTGAACCTTTTCAGTCTGTCTTCCAGGTCTGTCACTCCACTAAAATGACATGGATTCAGATTCCACCTATGTGTTCCTCTTATTGGTTTTAGTGAAGCTCTTAAGACCATAGATTACTGTATACTCCTAGACTGGAAAACAAATTTGACTTCTCTGGCCTGGCACTTACCTGGTTAAAGACCTACTTATCTGACAGAATTAATTATCACTGCCACAGCGCTGATATTGAGGTATATGTGCCTATAAAGGCTTATGATTCTTCCTAAATTTGTCCACTGTGGAAAGTTGGATGTCTTGAAATTTCATACTGCTAAATTCAGATATTGGTCATTGGCCCAGCTCAATCATATAACAGTAACCCTTGACAACTGATACAATCTGAAGATTTGCACCAGTCCTATCATAATCAATTGGCAATGGTGGTATTTGAACCCACAGCTACTGAAAGACTGGAGCCTCAATCTAGCGTGTCAGACCACTCAGCCACACTACCAGATAAGATTACAGCTTCACTGCTGTGATGACACCCCTGTTAAATTCTCAAAATCAAAACAGTACTTAAAAATTTGGACGAGAGCATAGGCAGAATAACTGAAAGACTTTGATTGAAACGAAAGTGATGTAAAAGGCTTCCAGCTAACCCCTGCAAGACATCTGGCCAGTTTTGGCACTCTAGAAACCACACCTTTAGCAAATTGGCAGTGGTGGGATTTGAACCCACGCCTCCTGAGAGACTGGAGCCTTAATCCAGCGCCTTAGACCGCTCGGCCACACTACCATGTTAAGTGTGTGATTCCTATGATGACACTCTCTACGTCACTGCTGGGATCACACCCCTGTCAAATTCTTTAGAAACATCAAAACAGTATTTTAAGATTTGGACGAGAGCATGGGCAGAATAACTGAATTTCATTAAATGTGCTGCAAAAGAGAAGTGCAAACAAAGTATATTATTTGCTCATCAGAGAATGCACTTCATTGGAAAATCACATCAAAGACACCCACAGGAAGAATCTTGTTTACCATAAAGCATTGTTGCTGTTTACCCAGAAACCCATGCTGGAGTTGAACAACACATGATGTGTTGTAGGCCTACTGGGATTTCGAGGTGTGACTGTAGTGTTATCATTCTGGGTGGGTGTTTATTTGAAAACTGTTATGAAAACTTGTTATAAGTGTGCACAACTGAAGTCTGTGATTTCTAATTATTTTCTCATTGTTTTCTCTTTGGACTAAGCAAAATCAAGTAGACTTGCAAAAAGGAGGGCCAGATTGGCAAACTCTTGGTAATTTTTAAGTGGTAAGGAATAAACCCAGGTGAAAATGTGTCTATTTGAAGGCTTACGTTGTACCTCAATGTTCCTCGAACCATTTTTGCACTACGGCGGGGCGTATTATCAAGCAAAGATAACATGCTAGGCTATGAAAACGTAGCTAAGATAGCTTTCATTTCCATCAAATCTGTGGAAGCAGCACAATCTGTCCAAGGGTAACAGACTGACTTTGTCATATTACTGTGTAAATGCATCACAGATAGAGAAATTGTCAGAAGAGTGCTTTTAGATAGAACCATAATCTTTTCCTATTTTAGACTTTGTACCTGTTACCATTCTACAAACCAAAGGTGTGCCTCAGTATATTTTTCTCTGAAGCTCATTCAATGGTAAAGGCAATGGTGGGATTTGAAGCCATACCTCCTGGGAAGCTGGAGCCTTAATTTAGCACCATAGACCACTCAGCCACACTACCGGATAAATGGATGAGAGCACAGCTAGAATAACTGAAAGATAACAGAAAGACTTCCTTTGAAACCAAAGTGATGTAAAAGGCTCCCAGCTAACCCCTGCAAGACATCTGGCCAGTTTTGACACTTTGGCCTTTACTCTAGAAACCACATCTTTATCAAGGGTCTCTGCCCTATGTGAAAAGGTAGCAAAATGGCAGTGGTGGGATTTGAACCCACGCCTCCTTAGAGACTGGAGCCTTAATCCAGCGCCTTAGACCGCTCGGCCACACTACCAGTAAGCGAAACAATAATTGTCAGCATTGAAGCTCCAAATATTGGCCAGAGGTATTTGGAGAGCTTAGTTAGTAGAGGGTCCAGTAGATAGGTGGTGGGTTTAGAAACCAACATGAGTTTAGACAGTGCTTCCAGAGACAGAGTCTCAAAATTTGTTAAACGAAAAGTTAATAGGGACTCAAGTAACCTCAAGTTACTTACAACATTAAAATATAAACCAGTGATTTCCTCATTTAAAGGAGATGCAAATGGGAAACAACATGCCCATCAGGTAAACACAGTCCATTAGCAGGGGTGGGATTTGAACCCACGTCTACTGAGAGCCTAGAGTCTTAATCCAGCGCTGTTACACGCCTCGGCACACTAGCAGCTAAAGTGCATGATTCACTGCTATGATTAAGCATTTTTGCATTCTGCTGTTTACCCAGAAAGTGTGAACATGAAGGAGAATCTCATGCTAGAGTCAGACCAGATCGGCAAAATCTCTGTCTTTGTGTCCAGATATTGCAAGTATCCAATGATGTGTTGCAGTTTTCTAGGTGTGAATGTGGCATTATTTTCATGATGGCTGGGTGTTTATTTAAAACCTTCACAATGTGTGTATGAACTATGAACAAGGAGGAGACAGGATGTATTTAGTGTTAACAGACAAGAAGTACAACCAGGATATGTTGCATTGGGTCTCCTAGGTATGGACATGGCCTTATTAATGTGTGGGTGTTCATCTACTATTAACAAGTATAAGAGGAGGTGGATTTTGTATTAGCAGAGGATGGTTTCGATCCATCGACCTCTGGGTTATGGGCCCAGCACGCTTCCTCTGCGCCACTCTGCTATATGGTATCATAGCTATAGAGTATTAAGAGAACCCGCTCCAGCCCCAACATCCAGCCCTTATCAAGTCAGTCAGGGGAACTGCCAGGAAAAGCAATAACTCTCGTTTATTGGTTGGAAGAATGAAAGCCTGTATTTCCAAAACTTTTGCCTGAATGGGACGAACCTCCCCTTGCCCCACAACCTTACCCAAATAGCTTACTGTAGTTTTGGCAAATTCACATTTGGACAGGTTGATGGTCAAATGGGTCCAAACCAGTCTATAAAATAGAGCCTGTACTGTACCCAACAACCCACACACAACTTTGTTCATTAACCTCTGAAAGGTTGCTTTAGCAATTCACAGTCCAAATGGCATGATGGTAAGTACAAGCCTGATGGTGTCACAAAAGCACTAATTTCCCTGTCCTGTCCCCGTCCCATCTCCGCCTTAGTAGTGATGTTGTGAAACTTTTCAAATGGATACCTACCCAT
>NW_019525485.1:1838644-1839216 GCF_002814215.2 Seriola lalandi dorsalis | reverse complement strand
ATGCTCACACCTTGTCATCATCTCCCCACAAGTCCAGCGGTGCATATTGGTGATGTGGTGAGGGAGAGAGTTCCATTTCTCCTTCAACCTAGCCGCGTTTCCTCTGCAGGTGCTAGCACAATACCAGAGATGGTTGGTTATCATTCTTGTCCAGTCGTATAGCTCCTCATTGTGGGTCTTGAGTAATTTCTTCTTTACAGATTTAACAATGTGCCACAGGTCATATTCATGCTTTATGTATGGGTGTTTTTGTCGCAGGACCTTCTGCACAGAGGGGTGGCATTCGGTGGTAACTACAGAGACAGGTACACCATATTCTGCCAGCTGTTACAGGCATCTCGCCATACCTTCTACCTCAAGCCAGTAGCTTCACTGTTCTTCACTTCTGTGACTGAGACCATCTCCTGCTCTACCACCAACTCTGACTTTGTATCAAGCAGAGAATAAGTTCCAAATGTTGCATTGTGGCCAGTGCAGCACATTATGGATTTTACGACTCCAGCATGGTCATCACAGCAGTGTTGAGTTTCATGTTCACAGTTGTTGTGTAAGCAGCAGAATACAACATTACT
>NW_019525485.1:1796710-1838624 GCF_002814215.2 Seriola lalandi dorsalis | reverse complement strand
GGGTGTATTTG
This sequence comes from Seriola lalandi dorsalis, assembly GCF_002814215.2. NCBI lineage: Eukaryota > Metazoa > Chordata > Actinopteri > Carangiformes > Carangidae > Seriola > Seriola lalandi. The sequence continues at coordinate 1,838,613 of NW_019525485.1, read as the reverse complement.
TCGCAGGACCTTCTGCACAGAGGGGTGGCAGTCGGTGGTAACTACAGAGACAGGTACACCATATTCTGCCAGCTGTTACAGGCATCTCTCCATACCTTCTACCTCAAGCCAGTAGCTGTTCTTCACTTCTGTGACTGAGACCATCTCCTGCTCTACCACCAACTCTGACTTTGTATCAAGCAGAGAATAAGTTCCAAATGTTGCATTGTGGCCAGGGCTGTCATATCTGCAGTCTCCACATACCAGCAGTGGTTCATCGCAAACTGCAGCCAGCACAGCTTCTTTATGTCTTGTCCACACCTCATTCACTTCAGGGATCACATATGCTCTTTGGATGTTAAACCATAATGTCAAACAAACGTGGAATTCTTGATGTTAAAGAATGATGGCTGGAGTCGCAAGCTGCTGTTAAACCGTGCATTTATTTACAGTATACAATTATAATAACGGACGCCCAAATTACACCCATAATGTGCTTCCCTGGCATGCGTCATTCACTCTCTCTCTCGAGCTTGGTGTTGGCCGGGGCATTATATACCCTAAGCTCCTCCCCAGCCCAACCAACTCCCAATTAAACCACAGACTACTATTCTGCTCCACCAACTACCTCTGCAATAAGGTCCACAATAGACCTGCAAAACAAATACACATTTAATACATTCCCCCATCAAACATTCTTCAATCAATAATAAATCACCACAAATAAGCAGTCAACTAAAGGTCAAGGCAAAAACCCCCCTACCACTCAGGGAACAATGGAATGAACCTGCCCAACAGGAAGCTGCCACCACTATATAACACAGCCCACTTCATTTGCTCTGGATAGCAAATGAAGAGAAGGAGGGAACCACAAGCAAACAATGCTAAAATGAAATAAACTTTACTAATAACTATATGTGTGTGGTGCATTTCTTTTATGTTATTGTCAGGGAGGGATATGATGTATGAACGTATGTCCAGTGTGGTGCGTGCACTCACCACGGAAACAGAGGGGAAACATTTGTTTGTGTATGAACCAGAGTTTTACCATGTGCCCCCATTTAGAGTGACGAGGCCTTTGTCACACATTCTCTCTTAGAGACAGTTTCCAGACCAATGGTGTCACAAATCTCAAGAAATGGACTGCACTCGTTACCCGTGGCAAAACTAGCTGCAGGGATAGAAACGTTGCACTGCATCATTCCTCTCACCAAAGGCTGTGAATTCCAGGTATACTCGTGGCCATCAATGCATTCTGTCTTGACCTGCAGTCCAAATACACTTTTCCTTACACTTGGTGGACTGGCTAGACATTAACCACAACCCTCCCAGTGACACACACAAAAGAGCTTTAATAAGTGTTGGATGGACACAATGCTCACACTTCCTGTCCTGAAAGAGATTTAGTTCCTCATCTGCCACATCAATCAAACTCTCATTCTCATCACTCATGTTTTCAGAGTCACTCATTCTGAACTCCTCATCATAGTCAGCATTTGAGCCTCCTCCATTGAACTGAACCTCTCAGATCCCTCCCATTCTTCAGCACTCAAATATTCACAAGGTGGTGGTGATGACGGTCTGAATTCCTTAACTGGTTTTCCATAAGAGTGATCACGGGTAAAGACATGAGTGAACTGCATATTGTCTGTCATAGTGCCTTGATTGCTGTATAGCTTAGTGGTCACTGTCATTTCCTGCTGACCTTGATCTGTCTGGGTACTCACACTGACCCTCTGTGAACATATGTGTGAACTGAACATATTTGCCTGACCTATGAAAACAGAAACAAATTTTTGTTGGGTGTTGGGTGTTGGGTGTCTTCCTGGTGGAGTAAAGTCCTGTCTGGCTGTGTTGCTTCTGCTCTTGATAAAGGAATGATGCAGGTCATTGGCTGAGGACAAGACTGTCAAGTAACAATAAGCCTTGACAACTGAACAAATTTGAACAGTTACAGCACACCTGTGACTTTCAGAGTTAATTGGCAGTGGTGGGATTCGAACCCACGTCTCCTTAGAGACTGGAGCCTAAATCCAGCGCCTTAGACCACTCGGCCACACTACCACACTGCTGTTGGCTGGATCATGGAATTTCATCGTGTTCTTTGACAGAAACTATAGATCCAACAGCTGGTAGTCAAGATAGCTTTCAGCGACAATACCGTGCTGCAAGTGGGCAGTTAATTACATGATGAATGCAAACTGGCATCAGTTTTTTAAACACAGTAAAACATACTGTGACAACCAGTGGAAGAAAATTTGGGTTCACCATGAAACATTGCTTGATTCTACCGTTTACCCAGAAACTGAACGTGCAGGAGAATTTTGTGACTGCAGTGATGACCTTAACCCTTAACTGCATTTTCTAGGCTTCAACATGGCTTTATTATGCTGGAGGGGTGTTTATTTAAAACCTTCACAATGTGTGTATGAACTATGAACAAGGAGGAGACAGGATGTATTTAGTGTTAACAGACAAGAAGTACAACCAGGATATGTTGCATTGGGTCTCCTAGGTATGGACATGGCCTTATTAATGTGTGGGTGTTCATCTACTATTAACAAGGATAAGAGGAGCCGGAGTTTGTATTAGCAGAGGATGGTTTCCATCCATCGACCTCTGGGTTATGGGCCCAGCACGCTTCCTCTGCGCCACTCTGCTATATATTAATATAGCTATAGAGTATTAAGAGGACCCGCTCCAGCCCCAACATCCAGCCCTTATCAAGTCAGTCAGGGGAGCCACTACTGAAGCTAAATTAGCGCAAAAGCCTCTGTAGTAAACTGCCAGGAAAAGCCATAATTATTGGTTGGAAGAATGAAAGCCTACTATTAACAAGTATAGGTGCAGCCAGATGTGGCATTTTGCATTAGCAGAGGACGGTTTTGCTCCATCGACCTCTGGGTCATGGGCCCAGCACGCTTCCTCTGCGCCACTCTGCTCTGAAATATTGCTAGAAGGGCGTGCAACTGCAGTGTGTGATTTCAAAATATTTTCTCATTTGTATGCACTTTGGGAGTTTAAGCAAAATGAAGTGAACTTTCAAAAAGGAGGACCATATTGGCAAACTGTTTACCTCTGTAAATCCAGTGCAATGTTCCCAAGTGGAAATGAGATCACTGGATTTGAACCCAAGGATTGTATTTGTCTGTCTATGAACTTTTTTCAGTCTACCTTCAGGGTCTTTAACTCCATTTGACCACTGGCAGGTAGACCTCAGTCTCAATGAATCAGTTCACACTAGTAAATACAATAAAGTAAACGTTGTTGTGGTAATATTTTCACTTTAGTCAAGAAAGCAATGAGTGTATTCCCAAAATATTTTAAGCCTTCAACTCTTCTCTCATTCTTCTGCTGCCATGCCTGCTGCCTAAAACCCACAACATCTAGTTCTACTCTTGTTCATATTACAGTTTAAAAGCCCCACCTCCACCCCAACATCCATCTGTCCACATTCCTCTACGACAGGGGTTTTCAAAGTCTGAAACTGTGGGGCTCCCCTCAGACAAAGGTAAAACGGTGCCCCCCCCTCACCACACATTTTGCTCAATTTCCCGGATGCCTATAGAATCATGATTATATTAATTGATCCCATACATGTGGCACAGAGTATTAAAAAGTTGTCCAACAATGCCACCTCGGTTAATGAGAGCCTAGGAACTCTTAAAGTTTTAGCTTAATATTAAAAATTGGTTCGGGTTCTTACAAGGGAGAGCAGTGTGTCATAACCCAATGACAGAGACTGGAGCATAATAGTGGAGAACAGTATTTTACTCATTACCCACATGATTCAGGTAGTAACAGTTTAAAAATACCCAATGATAGGACAATTCACAAGGGAAGTATCTTGTTAAAACTGCGGGACTGGATCATTCTAAAAAAGGGGTGTCTTCATGGTGTTTCTAACTCTCTCCCACCTTTTCTCCTACTCCTGAATGAGGATTGGCTGTTCCCAGTGTCAGTCCTAGTAATCCAATCAGGTTAACTGTCCACGCTTTACTGCACTTTCAACTGGGTGAGCACTATGGGAGAAAAACCTCAAAACACAACTAAAAAACATCCAAAAAGAAACTAATAAGCAAACACACATAAAATCAAGAGCAATTAAAGCAAAGCAAACTAATAAATATACATACAAAACACAAATTAAATCAGAAATAAAGCATAGCAACTAATATGAATGCAAAACAAACGCAACCAAGAATATTCAAATACTCACAATTGAGCCAAGATGGCCTAATACTGCTGTTTGACAGGTTCTGTCCTAATGCTGTTAGTTCCGACTCTGGGAAAGTGGGGAAAACAATAAAATCCCCCAAACTACTGTATCTACGAAGTATCTCTTTAATCAAATTTCACACGTTTAGGTTAATTTATGTGATCTCCTTTTGTTAACCAAACTGACTCACTTCCATTCACTGAGCCTCCCCTGAAACTGTTTGGACCCCCCTGGTGAGGCCCGCCTCCCACTTTAAAAACCTCTGCTCTTCGAGAAACTTTATTATTGTCATTCTCTCCTGCCTGTGGTGCTGAGCTTGTTGTTTCCTTGAAAGGAGTGACAAGGTCAGAGTCTATTGTACTGTACATAATACACATAATAATCTGCTCCATGGGAGTTGGCTGATTGAAAAGCTCTTATTACTATGCCTGCCACATACATTAAATCTAAGCCTGTTTAAAATGTCAATTTCTTTGTGAACTGTAATTAGATCTGGGGCCATTTACAGCTCACAAAGCAAAAACTACAGCTATAGCAGAAATCAGACAAAACAATGAAATTACCATTTATTAGATCCAGGGTCTCTTTTGCGTAAATGCTCTCAGTGCCTGTGCAACACCGTGAGCAGAGTCTCAAAATACTCCCCACTGGCCACGTAATATCACACATACAGCAAAAACACAAAAAGTAATATCCACTAAATTAATATGCATGTGTCCTCAACTCTTGCTCTTTCTTCCCAGTCATCTCTTAACTTTGTTAGCTGTATTAGTTCTTCCCCTCATCCTAAAACATTCCCATCTCCTTCTGCTCCCAGCTTCCTGTCACTTTACACACAGGGATGAACATAATGATTTATTTATGCAACACATCTTAAAGCACACAGTTACAAAGTGCTTTGTGTATAGGATGCAGCATTTTGGACTAACTGAAGACAGGTTAGAGAGGACTGAGTAATGCCAGTATAGAGGGAGTTGTGATCATCTAACCCAGGATAGAAGAAGTTCCGTGAGTTTGTCTAGTATAGGTTTGGTTTAGCAATATGTCTCAACAGAAATAAACAAGACTGAATGAGCTTGGTTTCGTGTCAACAGCATAGAAATGGTAAAAGACACCACTGGAGGAGTTTAGCAGATGACCCAGAGCTATCATATATAGTTCAAACAGAATAGGTCCAAGTATCGACCCTTGAGAATGAAGGATTTGTTAGACAGTGAACAGGTGAAAAGGGCAAAAACAAGAAACAAACTTGGGAGGCTGAATAATCAAGTTCTTAAATCTGGAAGCAGAAAGAATAAAGATTCTCGAATGAATCTCCCACTGTTGGTTTTTCAGCATCTAACACAAACCTAGTCTTAGCTAAGCTATTTTAAACAGCAGGAAGTGACGTAAACCATGTTTGTCAAAGCCCCTAGACACTCAGTGTACATGAGTGGCAAGGGAACTTCCTAGATCATCAGCAGAGCTCATCATTCTTGTCTTTTTCTGCCTGCATCACATCTCTTTCCATCTCTCTCTCTCACACACACACACACACATTGAAAGAGTGTCTTGTTTTTGCCTAATTTCTGCCCTAAAGTCAAATTTGTTGTTTCACACTTCAAGGCCACTTGTTACTCCAAATATTTCTGCTTCAGCACAGTTTGTTTCCCGTTAACAGTACAGTCTCTGCCCGGTGTTCTCTCCCTGCTGTCTCCTGTAAAATCCTCCCCTTCTTTCCCCTTGACAGAGGTAGAGTCAGTCATCACTGAAGGGTGAAAACCTTCAGTTTTACAAGAGAAGCAGTCTGGTTTCCCTCTGTGTTAATGATGAGGTATTTTAAGTAACTCTTTTATTACCAGGTGTCCTTTAAATTAAGTTGAATATCATCAAAGGTCATGAGGTCATTACAGGTCAAAAGTGACATTTCAAACTGAAATATCACCAGTTCCTTTTAGCACTTAGGTCCCTCCATTAACCTCCACCGCCCGTCACCTACAGTATCTCACCCTTGCAGAGCTCAATCTTGGACATTGCTTAAGGATATTACTGCTTTTCAACAGTTAGCTTCACGGTAACAAATAGCCTGAAGTGCTGAAGCGCTTCCCAGTGCCAAAGCAATTCCAGCCGTCACATGTTCTATGTAATTGAAGACCAGTTCTTGTCAGAGAGTAGGAGAAAGAACGTGGACAGTAATGCACAGAGACCCACAGTGTTCAGGCCAGCAGGCGAATGTCTTTATGTGTTTATGGTGTTGTTTTATTTGTGGCTCATTAAAGCTCTACGAGGGTTATTGTTTCATTTAAAACCAAGGCTGTTATGTAAGGTGAATACAAACACACTCTTCACAAGTTCCTAAGCTAAAGACTAAAGACCTAAACTCTAAACATAAGGAATACATCGATCAGCCACAGCATTGAAACTGGTAACATGTCATGAATATTTTATCTATCATTAAAACATTGGAAAAACAAGAACAAACAAACAAATGAAACGGAATGGTGTTATTAATGCTGCGATGGCAAGAACAGTGTGGGAAGAAAGTTAATGTCTGGCAAAAACACCTTTCCCTTTGTAGCCTGGGAAAACTGAAGGCCTTATTATTTTGTAGTTCAAATTTCTGTTTTGATCAGATAACAAAAATGTTGCCACAGCGCTTTGCACCATATGTAAAGTTTTACATATGTAGAGCAGCACCAGGGAAATGATGTTATACTAAAAAAGCCTGGATATATGTAGATGCCATAAACTGATTTGACATGGGGCATTCTGGTGGCTCAGCTGTTACACCACCATTTAGCCTCAGTCCTTAACACAGCGACCTGAGTTTGAATCAGACTCAGACTTTGCTGCATGTCATCCCCCCTCTCTCTCTCTCTCTCTCTCCCCTAACTGTCCTGTCATTCTCTCACTGTCCCTAACATAATAAAGCCGAAAATGGCCAAAAAAATAACGTAAAAATAAATAGATTGGACATGATTTAGAAAGACACACACCTGTCTATAAGGCTTCACAGCTGACAATGAATATCATAGCAGAAACCATGAGGAGGAAGGAGCTGTCTGCAGAGCTCAGAGACAGGATGGTGTCGAGGCTCAGACCTGGGGAAGGATACAAAAACATTTCTGCTGCATTGAAGGTTACCAGGAGCACAGCGGCCTCCATCAGTCTTAAACCTGGACTAGCTTCTTACACACACCAGTTTCACCTGTCTAACTCCTGAGTTATAAAGCTGCAATCACAGGTAGCCTGGGTAGTCCACAGTATTCATCAGGGTGGATGTGTTTCTGCATCCATCCACGGAGTCCCCAATCCTGACAAACAGAGGCAGAGGACATTTATTATATTACTCCACAACAACCACTGTTGCAGTGATGCCAGTGCACATTTTGCAGCTGAATGTCTCCCTAAGAGAACAGGTAACTTTTGCCTCTAAAGACTGGCTGATCTCCAGGTCTCCAACATTTCAACTCGAGTGATCTTAATTTGATTCACAAGAGAGGTTCCCTTCTTTCTTTTTTTTTTCCTCAGCCTCTTTCAGATTGCTCCTGTGTGCTGGAGCACCAGCAGCTCAAGATCTATGAGGAGAGGAAATGTAAAATTTACAATCAGCCCTGGGTGTGTGTGTGTGTGTGTGTGTCAGTGACAGTCCACTCAAGTAATGATTCAAGGGAATTATTTTTTAATGAGTGTATACATTGTTTATTAGGAAAAGGGTGAGGGTTGCAGATTATATACATTTGCTCACAGACTGTCACTCCTCACCTCCTTTTCTTTGATGATGAACTGAATCTTCACCAGGTCAGTGTTCTTTATACCATTTATCTTACGTTGCACGCTCCAACCTGTGTTTCTCTCCCTCACCTCAGGCGCTCCTGATCTGTAGTGAGTGAATGGCCCCTCCCACCACAGAAGATCTAACAGAGGCTGGAGGAGAGTGAGGTCTCTGAATACCGGCTTCCTTTTTGTTGTTCTGAGGATGGAGGTCTGGCGGTCCGGTTTTCGTTTTTTATTTGTTAGAGAAAGTGGAAGTTAAGCGAGGCTGAATCAAATATTCGGTAAAAAGTTGAGGAAAAGACAAGTGAAGTGTTGCTCATCCAGACCACTGAACTGAAAATTTCAGCAGCTAAACTGAAAAAAGATCGAGATCGGGGTAAGACAATTTTATAATGAAATGTCTTGAATAGTTTTAGTTGAGTTACATTGAAATGACATTGCTATATTGGTACTTTTAATGCAGTAAAGGTACTTTTTCCACAACTGACTGCAGTTGAGTAGATTTTCATTGTAAACTATCATGAGGTGTTTAACTGCATTTTGGTTTAAAAAACAGTGATTTGAAGACGTAGACTACAGGTTTGCACCTGAAATTATTTTTTATAACTCAGTCTTTTTGATTTTGGCTGTGACATGTTGTCCACTAATCAGAAGGTTGGTTGTTCAATCACCGTTCCTCTAGTCCACATGTAGAAATGCCCTTGGGCACGATACTGAACCCCAAATCGCCCCTGATGTATCATCAGTGCATGAGTGACTGTGTGTGATAGAGATGTGCGGTCTATATAGCGAGCATTGTATGAACGTGTGTGTGAATGGGTGAATGTGACTAGTGGTGTAAAGTGCTTTGGGTGGTTGTTAAGACTCGAAGAGCTCTATATAAATGCAGCCCATTTACCATCCTCACAGTAATACTAACACAATATGTTAAACAGATAAATAATGGTTGACTCTTCTGTTTTTAAAAGGTACTGTTGGAGAAAAACAGTCCAGGTCTGGGCTAGAGTCTAAGTCTAGACCTCTTCACCAACACTTAACTTTCTACAAAGTTGCACATTCACTGTAGTCAAAAAAAAAATTCAAAAAAGAAGTCACTGGAGATGCTCAGAGTCCAATGCAATAGAATTGAATCTTTTACAAGAATAAAATCAGATCCGGATCTGAACTGAAGACAGAGTGCCTGTGCACCATCATATATAGTTAAGTAATCCCTCCTTCTTAGGTGGGCTCTCCATCTATTTTTTTATTTCAAGTGAACCAATCAATGCCATGGGATCAATGGTGTCCAGCCCCGTGTGGAATTTCCCAAAACCAGGAGTGCCAGGTTATAGTAGTGGTGCCAGGTGTCCAGAAGTCCCCTATCTATCCCCAACCTGGGGCTCACCACAGTGACTCAACACCAATACTCTCAGGGCCCTTCAGACCATTTAAAAAAACATTTTCTCTCCAAGTTCCATTCTATAACAAACTTACTTCAGCAAAGGATGGTTCACATACAACTAACCAAACTATTTCATTGGATATATAAGTTTAACATTCAATATATTTATAATGCATGGTATATTTAAGTGAAATTTACTACAACAGTAACAGAGAGGATTAATTGAGGACTACATTTGCAGTTTATGTTTCGCAGTGCATGATTATACTAATTCTGTAGTCATGTCTCAGAAGTGATGCAGTGAGGATGATTTAACAGAGCTTTAATAACGTATGGGAGTTCTTTAAGCACATAAATAAGTTGATCCTCTGATGTTGATTACTTAAATATGCTGTTGAGTATATAACAATATGAAGCATTTGTTGAGATGTTTCAAGAGGATTACTGCCTGAGGCTGTTTAGAATTAAACACATTCACTGTGCGACATGCCCTCTGTGTGTGACACTAAATTATTTGTATCATTAATCCCGACCAGACTGGGCCTCATCTCCCAAAATCATCTTCAGGCTAAAAGGATCTTAGTTCGTGGAGTTACAATGGGACTAAGATCATCTCAGCCTCTAATTAACTTGTTACTGTCTGGATAAAAGCAGCTGTTCAACTTTGCCAGAAGATCATTGGCACTAACTTGAATGATCTCAGCCAGGTTTATCCAGTCAGAGCCACTCATAGGGCAAAGGTCATTTCAGTACACCCCTTCCATGCAGAGTTTCAGCTCCTGCCATCAGGAAGCAGGTATATTTTCCCTAGGAGACAAATCAAAACTGATTATTTGACGTCATTTTCCCCATGAGCATTTCTGTTTCTAAACAAGTTATTGGCCTAGTTGTCGTTGCAGTTAAGAAATAGAGATCCTCTTCGTGCTTCACATCTTACTGTAACTTATGATGAAATATACTGTATGTTTGGTGGCTTTATGTATCTATTTATTGTATTATTTATGATGTTGAATGGTTGTGTTGACTACTGTTGCAAACCAAATTGCCCCCCGGGGAAAATAAAGTACTTTCTAATCTAATCTAACCCACTGCAGTGCTACAGTTCCTCACAATCACAAAGCAGTATTACAGGATGGGCTGGGGCTAGCTGGTTAACTTGCTAACTTCAGAGGAAGAAAAGAAATGATAAAAAAAGTAAAACTAGAATTATAACTGACGTTGCTTTCCTCTGCTGGTGAATAAATGAATGAAGTTTGATGCTGAACCCGCAACGTTTCTTTTAGACTCTTGAGTAAACGGCTGTTAATGCTGTACAGGCTGTGTAGCGATAGCAAAAACGTACATATAGCACCTTTAGGAGGATGTATTTGAGATAAAGCACTTGTAACAACCCACCCACTGATAAATACTGTATTAAAATATTGTCTCCTTCTTACCTCTATTGTAGCTCACCTTGGATCTTCAATTTGAGTGATTTCTTGAACAATATTTCACAACATACAATACAGTGTGGCTCACAGACGTATCTTTGTCCAAGAAACTGGAGAGATTTTCACAGAGCAAGGACGGTGAGGTGTTTGCAGAGGTCGCTGCGCAGCATAAAAAAAAGCATGTTTAATGGAGTGCGACCTCCTCCACCACGGGGCTGGAGAAAGTGGTGAAGCGGGCGTCACTGCTCAACCACCCTCAAAACGTTCATGTACAGGAAGACCCCTTCTATAACCCAAGTTTGATCATCCTGACAGAGCCTCAAGGGATGCACAGAAATGACTACAACCTGATATGTTCCACATTTTTAAAATAAATATTACAACCATAAATGGAAAATCATAAACACTTTTTACCTAATGTTCTTGTAATTTACACAATGGTCAATTGCACTCCACAAAGTGGAAAAAAATACTGAATAACAAGAGAGTTGTCAAAGACGTGGAAAAGCACAGCCATCAATACCAGACCTCATTGCTGGAGTCCTTCCACAGCTTGATCCTGTGTTACACCAAACAATGAGCATGGGAATGTTGTGCAGGTAATACACTGTATAATTCATTCTGTAAATTCTTCTAATACAGTCACTGATGAGTGGTATGATGACAGAGTATGTGTCAGAGTCTAAGTGTAATTTAACTTCCCTATTCTCTTATTATAGGTCGTATGTAGTAGCCATGCACCATAATGAGAATCTGCAGGACAACCTCTGTACAAGACTGTTTCCAAGATAAAAAAAAAACAGGGGAACAATGCACTGTGAAGCCTATAAACACAGACCCTTCAAACAGTAAGTTGCAAAAAAATTATATATAAAAAAAAAAAAAAAATTAACTTCAACTTTACATCACATTTTAACTATGTACATGGAAAGTCTGTGAATCCAGTGTTTTTCAGAGTATGTAGATGTATTTGACCAGGTTTTTGAGGACCCAACACCCTAGAGACAGAGATGAGTAAAATCCCTATCCTCAAGAACCTCTCGTTGTAGTGTGAGAAGCCTTCAAGAGGAATTGAGTGGTCTTCATGACAAGAAAAGCACTATAAAATAAGTCATATTAACCCACTGTATCTCAAATAAAAGCACACCTCAAATTATCACATTACTGCTGTAGTAATGATGTTACTTAAAATTTTATTAGTACATGGTTCAAATTCTTTTAGATGTCAGGCATCAAATCCATTCACAGCAAAAGTTTATTTCTATTTTTTGCAGAACACAAGGCAACTATTCTTGTTGTAACTAGATTTTAATTATTTGAATTGAGTTTAAAGTTTGTTTTTACTGAAATACACTGATCAGCTGATCAGACAAGACCAGTCTTTAACCAAACTTTAATGAAATATTAATGTTAACATTCAGAGAATAACACAGTGAGATAATATTCATTACATTTTTCTAAAAGATTTAAAAAGCGATGCTTTCTGTTATTCCATAAAAAATGTATCATAATAAAATATTTTTTTTTAAAAATCAAGCAGCAAAGAATAAAACATGACTGCTTTAAATTATATCGTGATATTAATTGAGATAAAAGACATTAATGTTTAACACTAATACTTGGCACAGACAATGACATGATTTGTCATACTTGAATTACTTGAATTCATTAGATAACCTTCAAGTTTTATAAACTGCTAAACCGGATTAATCTGATTCACAGTCGTTGCACATATAAATGTCACTGCCATCATTCTGTGCCATGGACCTGCAAAACACACGAGACAATCAGACTTCTTCTGTCTTGAATATCTGTTCACGCAGACAATTCAGAATTCTTCCTCTTCCTCACTTTCATCTTCATTTTCTGCTCACTCTATTGTTCTTTACATTTTTTTGTTATCTTCTTTTGCCTTCCTTGGAGAGAGATGTTTCTTTTATGTACTCTTTTCCTTTCTTCTTTACCACTGTTCACTGCAAAGACCTTTCATTTTACTTTGGATACGCCACAGTTTAAGATTTCAGGACCTAAACGTAAACACAAATGAAGTTTGCTGGTGCCGTTTAAGTCTTACTTGAAGGTGAAACAAAATCCAATCAGGGTGTAAGGATTCCAAGGTCCATAAACAAAGACAAAACCTCAGGGACAAACACAGGAGCACAAGGAAACATCAAGGGAGACTAAACAGAAGAACGAGGAGGAAACAGGGAAAACTAAACAGATGAACTGACAAAGACGGAGGGAAAGACGGAGACTTAAATACTCAAGGGAGGCTGGGTAATTGGGAACAGGTGAAACACATCAGGGTGAGACAGACAATCACAAAAGAGGAAAAACTATACAAAGGCAGGACGTGAACATCCAACAGACACACAAGGTAAGTCCTTTCAAAGTAAAACAGGGGCTGTATGAAAGTATTTGTGTAAAATAAAAATGGAAACATATTGGCTACAGTCGGTCAATAAAAACTTAAGTGAACTGTTCATTCTACACAAAAAATAATCACAAAGCATCATTTCTTCATCAATCTATCGTCTTAGATATTTGCGACTTAAACCATAATATAAGGCAGCAACCCTGAGGAGGTGCTCTGGCAGTATGGTCTCCTGTTTTGCAGTGGACACATGAACCCTCTACATTTAAGTACACAAGTGTGATGTGTTAATTTCACCGATTACATTCATTACTGCTGGACTAAATAATAAAATAATGGTCGAGAAATATTCTCTTATCGCCCAAAACCTATTCTTCAGAAACCCTGGGCCTGAAGTAACAGTGGACGAACAACTGGTTTCATTCAGAGGTAAATTTTTACTTTCATATATGTAATGTAAGTGATTTTCACTGTTAATTTTATTATGTATTGCTGTAATATCGATTTAAGTGACTGTTTTCGGCGACACTGATACTAATTACTGATGGTAATCTCTTTTATCGAAAGGTCGCTGTCCTTTCCGGCAGTATACGCCCAGTAACGGCAAAATATGGCATCAAGACATGGGTGGCCGGTTTACGCGCGATCCAGCTACGCTTGGAAGATGCAAGTCTACGCAGGGAAGCCGGAGGCCCAGAAAAGAACCAGGGGATGCGAGTTGTGCTTGATGTGACAGATGGACTGAGGGGGCACAATGTCACATGTGAAAATGTCTTTACCTCTTATGAACTCGGACAGCAGCTCTTGAAGAGGAAGACCACCGTGGTTGGCACAGTTCGAAAGAACAAGCCTGCTCCCACCTGCACTGCTTGCATCACAGGGGAGAGAGGCCTTCTCATCAAAGTTTGCCTTCACCCGCACCACCATTCTAGTTTCTTACCTCACAAAGAAGAAAAAAGGACAAAGTAGGCGTGGACAATGTAGACAAGGTGATTGGAAGGTACAGCTGCAGGAGGATGACTCTCCGCTGGCCCCTGATCATCTTCCATAACATCATCGATGTGTCTTCATACAATGCCTTCATGATATGGAACGAGATCAACCCTACATGGATGCTTGATAAGCGGAAGAGGAGAGGTGTTCCTGGAGCAGCTGGGAAAGACGCTTGTAACTCCATGCATTGAAAGAAGGGAGCATCTCCCCTGCACAGCAGGAAAATGAAACGAATATGAAACCTGGTCAAGTTGTTTTTAAGCGGCGACCAGGACAACACAAGCCTCGAGGAAGGCTGAAGTGAGCCCGTCAGTGGACTGTTGTCTGCACTTCCAACAGACTGGACCTCGGCCTAATGTTGTGAGTGTTTGTGCCAACCATGCCCCAAACAGGTTTGAATATGACCAAGGCCATGATGCTCACAGCTCTCTCTCTCTCCCCCGCTCTCTTGTCAGACACTCATTGACACACACACACACACACACACACACACACACACACACACACACACACACACGTTGGCATTGGGATTGAGGGGTGATGAAATTAATGTGGGTCACCTGATGGTATTTTGTACTCGCTATGCACCAAACATCTGTGAGTGATGAGATATAAACGTTACTCAAAACATTTTCATACTAATTATTCTGTGCTAAATGAATTTCAGTCTGAGAGAATCTCTTCATCTTGACCTATCACATCCACATTTGATATTCATTGATCATCATTTTAATGAGCTACCGCTTTGAATACATGAAATAGCCAATTTATTCTTTTTAAATAAGGTGGAAGGAGTTCAGTGGATGCCAAACCCGGCCTCAACATGATGATGCTGAAAAGAAGACGGGAGGAAGAGCCCACTTAATATGGATGTGTGACTCTCATGTTGGGCTAATATGGACAATATGTCCAGAACAATCCTCAAACTCTGAAAATATCTGAATTTGTAGGCATGGGGGATGGAATGAATGAGATGGATGTTGTCACTGTGGCTCTTGTTTTTATGGTGGTTGGCCTATAAGACCATCGGAAGGCTCCAGTTACCTACTACTCGACCAAATCCTTGTCACCGGAAACACAGAAAGTCCTAATTGGGACTGCGTTGTAGGACCTGCATGAGCTTGGCATTAGAATGGTGTGCGTTACCGTGGATGGGCACACCTCCAATGTTAGCACGTGCAACCATGGTGGTTCCAGCTAAACGCGAAAACCCTCTGGAGCCCTTAGTAACCTTTTTTTTGCACATCTAGTATCTGGTGAGTGGGAGTTTGTGATGATGGACAGTTGCCAACATGTTGACGCTGGCACAGAATATGTTGCAGGCTCACAGTCCAATAACCAACACCGTTGGCCAGGTCAGCCACACATACATTGCTCATTTGAATGATGTCCAAGCAGAAGATGGACTCCAGGCTGCCAAGAAGGCAACAGACAAGCATATGGATTCCCAAAAGATGTGACAGTAGATAACACTGAATTCACTGAGGTAAAACTACATACAAACAGTGTTTCATATCAAAGTTCACAGGCCAGACTGCAAATAGTGCCTCCTTTATGTTTTAAAAATTAGTCAAATCCCTTTTCATCATCATGAAAAAGGATATTGTCCAAGGTGATGATTCAGATCCTTTCAGTTAATGCAAACATTAACTTGCAGATGATTGACAGGCTCTTTGATGTAATGACCAGCCCAACCCAACAAAGGGTTCAGAGCTCTCCTGGTTTCTTTGAACTAGACTGAAAGGAGAGCTCTTGATCAGTTTAGTAATGAAAGATGGCGCACTTCTCCGCCGATCGAAGAGGTCTTTTAAAACTGTGAAGCTTGTGTTTGTATGATGAGTTCACATGTTCATGATAATGTAAGGTCATATGATGCCCTGTTCTCTTGTTCTCTGTCCTCTGATCCTTTTGCTGTTTCTGTTTTGTTTCTGTTGAGATTCTTCTGTGTTCACTCTGTCAGTTCATACAGGTGTCACAATGGTATGTCTGGCAATGTGTTCTGTCCAAATATTAGTCCTAGTAGTGTTTATGTACTAGAGGTAAATAATTTCTTTCAAACACTCTGACTCTGATTTACACTCCTGTACATTAAGGGAGTTAAGGGAGTTTCAGGTAGAGGTGTATGTTTGTCAATGTAAAAAACAAAACAAAAACAAAACAATGAATTATATTGTGTTGTTGATTATTATGACTGTATTGTGATGTCAGTAAAAGTCAATGAAGTCAATAAAAATTAATATAAAAATATTGATTTTGAAAATCTATTACTTGTTTTTAAAGCACTTCATGATCTTGCATCTGCATCTATCTCTCAAATGCTTATAGTCTATGAACCAGTACCTGCCACAAGACTGTGAAGTTGTTCTGTTCTCTCCAAGTGCAGAAGTACAAACCTTTGGTGAGGCAGCGTCTAGGTTTTGTGGTTTGAAACGTTGGAACAGTCTGACCTGAGAGCAGCCAGAAGTGTATAAATCTCTCCTCTGGGCTTTAGAAATTTTGTTGCTCATATTGTGATTTGTTTTCATGTCCAAGAAAGGGGAGACAATCGCAGTTGGTATCATACAAAACTGGACTGTGACATGAGAGAAAAATTCTGCAGTCATGTTTGAAATGTGACTCCTTAGATTTTAAAAAGCTGATATTTGAGGTGTGAAGCAGGTGGGATAAGTGACTATAAGAATGAGATTGCACATGCAAGCAGGTAAAATGAGTTTCCTCTGCAGTGTGGCTGCGCTCAGCCTTAGAGATAGGGTAAGGAGCTCTGACACCCAAAGGGAGCTTGGAGTATAGCCGCTGCCCCATCACAGGATGCCTCCTGGGTGCCTCCCAATGGAGGTTCTCCAGGCACGTCCAACTGGAAGGAGGCCTCAGGGTAGACCCAGAACACACTGGAGAGATTATATATCTCACCTGGCCTCGGAACGCCTCAGGATACTCCTGGAAGAGCTGAAAAATGTTGCTTGGGAGAGGGATGTCTGGTCTATATTGCTTGGCCTGCTGCCACCACGACCTGACGTCGGCCGGGTGTAGGAAAATGAGTGGATGGATGTTCTCATCTGACCTTTTCAAAACAGTAAGAGCTCCATTCACTAGTACCAGAACCGCTCAGGTGGAAAGGAAGTAAGTTTTATAGTATTAATTTTGCATAGGAAAAGGAAGTCAAACATTAGTGTCGACAGGTGTGGTAATGGCAGGTGTGAAAGTCAGTCTGTAGAGTAGTTTCTATGGAAACAGATGTCAATTACATCCATGTTTTATATTGCATCTGTCTGTGCTTTCATGCTCATTGTGGTGCTGATTTAGTTGTTGCACTTGTCAGTGACAAAGGATGTTTGCAAAGTAGACTGCTCATCTTCCTGTGCTCTTGGACTTTATTCTGACACAACGTAATCCACCTATCAGCCCCAGTTAAGACCAGTAATCAACAAGTTACACCTTGTTTGACTAATCTGTACATCTACAAAATTGTTGCATGCAGCCCTCTATGTTGCTTGGGGTGGACTCTTCTTCCCAGATTGCCCTTTGTTTCTGAGCGTGGTCCAGAGTGCTGGTTTTTATTATTTTAGTTTTGGGTTGGGGATCACTGTTCATCCCTGTTTTCATCTTGCTTCAGTTTAGTTTAGTTTTCTTCAGGCAGGTTAGAGGGATTACCTGGGTGCGACAGCCCATGGCGGCTTGATCTGCAGCCTCCCCATCATTTGTTCTTTTTGGCTGGGATGTCCACCCTTCGTTTTGTGTTCCTTTTGTACTTTGAGAACAGTTTATTATGTTTCAAATAAGCTGTTTTTCCTTCCTTGGCAACTCGAAGTCTTGGCATCTTTTATATGTTACCGTCTGCACTTGAGCCTGTTGTTTGTTTACCAAGGTTGCAACAAGAGTGAAAATGACATTTTGCGGTTTTAAGGGGAACTTTTTACAGATTAAACAAATTAGATTTTGTGTCCTTTGGACAAGTGCCGGCCGATAAATCGTATTACACGTTATCACATGAACATGTATAATAAACATATTGCAAAAGACTGAGAGAAATGCTATGAATTTGAAAAAAAAACAATTATTTACATGCATTCACACAGGGTTTAATGAACCGGGGGAAAAAAATGCTTAACCTTATGCTTAATGTTCATTACCTTGCCTTCGGTGTATTACACACACACACACACAGCAGACAGCACAGAGGTGGCAGTGGAGGCCAGTGAGAAGTGACCCTTTTACTGGAGTTGACAACAACAACAGTCGTAGCTCTGTGAATGTCATCAAAAGGTTTGGGGGTTAAAAGGCAATTATCGTGCTTCATCACACCACCTATTCAACAAGATTTAAAGATGTAGAAAAGCTACATTTTCTACTTCTCCTATCCAACAGTTTATTTTACACAACCACAGCATGTTAACAATATGCTAATAGTGAATTGTCATGAACAAGCTAAAAGGAAATCTTCATGTGTGTAAACTGCAGCTTCATTTTTTGTTGCTCTAGAACCAATTTGGTTTATTCTAATCCTGTTGTAAATTTTATTTAAAAAGTAACATTTGACGGTGGAGGAAGTCATACAACCTGCATATACACACCATTTACTACAATTATCGCACCACAGATCATTGCAATATTGTCATTAATATTATCACACATTGCAGATTTTCCTCATATTTTGGACAGAGCCAGGCTGGCTGTTCCCCCTGTCTCTATTCTTTATGCTAAGCTAAGCTAACCATCTACTGAACCAAGCTACATATTTACAATGTTAACGTGAGTGGTATCAATGTCTGACAGCACTAAAGAGAGTAAGTCACACAATTAATTTAAGATGTTCAATGCAAATGACTTAATTCAAGTGTCCATACAGTGATCGATCAAAAATATTGAAAGATCTCATTAATTGATTACATATGTACCATCACAGTGAGGAAATCCATGCAGGTTTTCAGGTTTGACACAAACACTGACATTTATTTAGATCTATGCCTGTAGATAAACACACCCCACTGCCTTGCAGGGTAGAGCACCAGCAGCACTTTGCCTCACCGGGGACTGAATTTGAGTAGCACTGCATTTCCTAAACAAGAAGTGTCTCGGCCTCTCAAGCAGAGAATCATGTCAACAGCAGGTCTGAAAACAAAAAGCTTACTGTCCCCTTCGATCAGTCTCTGGATCGGAAAATTGCCACCGTGTCCCCAGATAGTACTCAGCCAGACTCCTCACTTAAACCTCTCAGACTGGAAAAAGATGAAGAAAACGAAACAAAACTGTGGTTCTCTCCTCCTCTGGCTTTCATTTTTTTCTCCCTCTGTCTGCTCTGCTCTCATTTCCTTTCTGAATAAACCTTTTATAGAGTCATATTTGTGTTGTTGCATTTTTACTGCATTCTATTCAGGTCATTATCAAATTTTAAATATGATGAAAAGTTAAAAAGCTTTGCAGGTTAGACAGATGATCCCAGCTGTGACTGGAAGCAAATCACCATTTACTGTGTTATGGACAGTCAGGCGTAGTTTACATGAAGTGTGAAAGCATGTAAATGTATAGGAACAGTATGGGGTTGTGTTAAGTCCTTGTTATATGAACAGTACCATTTGTTACTTTGCATTTCTGTGTGGGTGCATGTTGGGTGTATGTGTAAAGGGATTTATCCACCATATGTGTATGTGCAGTGTGGATGTAACCCTGCATAACTGCATGGTTGATGGGATTCATAAGTGTTCTGTTCTGCCTATTTTAAATGTGTCTACTGTGTGTGTGTGTGTGTGTGTGTGTGTGTGTGTGTGTGGGAGTGGGCATCTGCTTTCTGCTTGCCACCTGATCTTGAGTGTGTGTGTGTATGTTTTTGCACCAATGGTGTGTTGCGTTTCTGAAAAGTACGTGTACTCTAGTCATGTGTATGTATCCAAGTGTGCATGTTGTCACAACCTGGCTCATAAGGCCCTGACAAAAGCAAGAGACACACCGTTTCCAGCAGCCAAACAGAAAATGTTTATTTAACAATCTGAGAATATTTAAATATATTTAAATACACAACGCAAAACACAATAATCGTTTACTTAATTTAATAATAGTTTACAGCCTGGTACAAAAAACTGTTTTGGTCTCTTTAACTAATTTCCTCCTTCGTGACAGCTGTTTATATGACTTAAAAACTAAAACCTTAAAGTTATGTATAATTGAGGGAGTGGCCTCTTTGAGTGACAGGTGAGTGAGCGTATACTTGCCACAAAGTGGCATGCAGTGAAGTCTCTGCACTGTCAACATGGTGACGGCAGAGCAGCCCATTCTGAGCTTCAAAACCACTTATCATCACTAAAGTGTACCTCATGAAGAGAGCTAATAAAAACAAATGAAATGGTGTATTGCTGCTGCTCAGTGGGTTAGAGTGTTAATTAAATTCTTTATTTATGATGCATTTACACAAAAAGTCAGCCTGTTAAAATTGGACAGCTTGAGCTGCTTCCACAGTACCACTGTTGGAACAAATGTTACATAACCTGCAAAACGAGCCCCAACAACTGCAAGAGTGACTCCACACAGAGTCACAGTCCATCGTGGAATGGGATGGTGTAGGGGTCAGATAGGAATTGGGCTTTAGAAAGACTCAGATCAGGGGTTCAAGTCAAACTGAAGTTCTTTGAAGTAATGTTCCTACCTACTACACCACAACTACTGCTCTGACAGAAGACTTTTACAGGCGCCAAATGGAAATACCTTGCCATTACCAGACCAATCTACAGAATGTAATTTCTAGAGCTAAACCAAAACATTTGGTGGGCTGTTGTTGGCCCCCTGCGTCATACATCTGACATAAAAAGAGCAGGATCTAAAGGACAGAAAGAATCACTCTTAAATCCAAGAGCAAGATTATTTTCCTGTTAGATCCTGTCAAAACACGACTGGTTGCAGTGGGTAATGGGACTATGAAAAAAAAACATGATAATCAACTTTTCACTGATAATTTTATAGAGCCTGTGTCAATTACTGTATATTCCCACACAATGAAGTAATTGAATACCTTATCATTACGTGACACAAAGAGAGCAGAGTGTTGGTTCTCTGACATTTCCTCTGGGCACCCTGACCTGGAAAATTTGCCTGCTATAGCCACTTTGATGCCTCAGCAAACCTGGCAATGGGTATGATGCCTCAGGGAACATCATCACAACACTGTGCATCTGTCCATGCTAAGTTAGCTCACCTACAGTAGCTACCAAAGTTGATAAACTGCCTTCGCCCGAAGGCATGAAAATATAATTTCTCCTCTGGCTAGGAGTGCGTGGACCCAAAATGAGGCCTCCCACATGACATTCAGTACATAGAAATAACCATGTGAAAATCTATACCAGAATTAGAGATGACAAGCGTTTGTTCAGTGTGATTGTCATCTGTGGAAGTACAGCATCCATTCTAGTTATCATGTGCAGTGGACATCCTTTGTGTCTACCTTGATTGAATGTAGGATGTTGGAGTCACACCCAACGCTTGTCTAGTTGTCTCCCTGCCAACAATGCCACTTATAACCACTAGTTTTACATACACAAACTGCTGTCTCTTCCAACATGAACTAAAAGTGGTCTAGAACTAATATACACGTGATTCTCAACTGGTGGGTCGCGACCCAAAAGTGGGTCGCGGATCGGTTCTGGGTGGGCCCCGGACAGCTGGTCAAAAATAAATAAATAAATAATATTTGATGCGCATCTGATGTTGGAGCTGTCTTTTAATTTGAAAAATATATATATTGACAGGCATACGTCAGAGACGTGCGCAGCCTAGCGCCGATGCCATGGTAACCATTATTTGATTGTGTTGATGTTCGGAGGCAAGATGGCAAAGTGTAAATATGACCCGGGATATTTAAAATGTGGATTTTCATACATCAAGGATAAAAAGGAATAGAAACCCCAGTGTGTGATATATAGTGAAGTGCTTACAAATGAAAGCATGAAACCATCCAAACTGAAGCGGCATTTAGAAACGAAAAATCCAAAGACAAGCCGGTGGAGTTTTTTCAACGACGACTTCAGGAGCTGAGGACATCACAGAAGTGTCTGACAGCGTCTTGCTCCAAACAAGAACAAGCTCTCCGGTCGTCTTACCTCGTAGCTCACCATATTGCGAAGGCCAAAAAAACCCCACACAATAGCTGAAGAGCTTATTTTACCTGCCGCCATAGACGTGGTAAGAGAGGTGCTGGATCAATCAGCAGCGGACAAGCTGAAAACCATACCGCTGTCCAATGATACCATAGCTCTGCGTATTGAAGACATGTCTGCTCATATTAAACAACAGACCGTAGCCTGCGTCCAGGCAAGCCCTTACTATGCTCTACAGATGGATGAATCCACAGATATAGCTAACCATGCTATTTTACTGTGGGACGGTGATTTACAGGAACAGTTTCTCTGCAGCAGAAACCTCCCTACCACTACAAAGGCAATTAAGTCATGGCTATTGTGTTGGTTGAATTGTTTGGAGCTGGGCAGGTAGCAGGTGCAGTGGATTTATAAGAACCTGTTGCTGCTGTAAAGGTGAACCAAAAGAGTAAAGGTGCTGACCGTATCAAAGAAAACATTAACCAGAAAGAAGCTAAACACTTCTCTAGAGGTGAGGCGAACTGCAGAGGAGGTGTAATTCATCACTTCAAGCACACCCTTTCACATTTACAATGCATTTACATTTTTGGTAATTAAGTGAAGGTGAACTACATATGATTATATACAGACAGACAGACAGACAGACAGGCAGGCAGACAGACAGACAGACAGACACACAGACAGAAAGACAGACACACAGACAGACAGACAGACAGACAGATAGATAGATAAACAGGCAGACTTTGGAGGCTCTAAAAGGCATTGTGAATTACTTTGTCTTAAAGTTGGCAAATGGCATGCTCCTTATTTATATGAAGTTATCCTAATTCTGTCAGTTAGCAGCTACATCCTTTGAGTGTTTTGTAAAAGGGCTCCAGAGCTTCTGTAATTGTTCTATTCTTTGTAAATCCACAGAGGAAAATTCTTTGAACAGAAATCCAGCTCTGTTGTTGGCTCAATCTAATTTTTCAGAACACTGCAGTCCATCAAATTTGCAACAATGCAAACACAGTAATCACTGTGTCCAGAGAAAGAGTGCAAAGTTGTTCATCTATTGCAAATCCAAAGAAGTCCAGTTAGACTAAATTTCCTCAAGGAAATAACTATATATTCTGTAAGCATTGTGTGGATAATATCTGTTGTAATATGTAGTAATTATATAACAAAGGGCTTCTGAAAACTTAAAGTTCTTAATTTTACAAAATTAAATAGAATGTGTAGATTAACATCTGAACAGCTAGAACACTGCCTTGTGTTAAAGGGATAGTTCGGGTTATTTGACGTGGGGTTGTGTGAGGTAGCCATGCATAGTTGGTGTATTACCTGTGTCAAGGATCTTCAGATGGGCCAGTAAATCTTCTTTGTCACCTCAATACTTAAGCAAATACTCAAAAACGGAATAAAAAACAACAGCAGAGCAAAGTCCAGAGCAATCCTTGGGATTTTACTATAATATGCAAATAAAGCAAAACAGAGGCTTGGTTCATGAACACAGACACTGGCAAGAGTGAAACTCTCTTCACCTTATTTATATCTTGTTGATCCACTCTTCTGGGTATAGCTGAAACTTAGGTGTCGTTAATCACTGTCTGTATCAAAGCATTATTCGCCATGGGGCTTCCCCGCCACCCTTGCCTGGCACCTTCAGGGTGCCACTTGATGTTCACCTTTTGTACATTCACCGTAAATATGCTGACCCAATCTCCTGCCTTCATCCAGCCAACTCAGCACTTTCAGGGGGGAGTGTCTGTAGGTGGAGCTGGGGCGGGCTATCCAGAGTTCATACACAGCTCCAAACTCCTGCCAGGGAGTCTAATGTAGTTCATGGAGCAGAATACATTGCATGGAGTAAAATACACAACACCTGCAGTAGATTCAGATCACACTACATTCGCTGGGCATTTTTGTGTCTAAGACATGTTTTTTCTGCTAGCTCCGTGCACAGCAACAGGTCACTCTGCTGGTGGCCCCGTCTTCCCTGCTTCCTCTCCTAACTGATCTGAATCTACTACAGGTAATACATGTCTATGCATGGCTACTTCACACAACCCCACGTCAAATAACCCAAACTATCCCTTTAAAGCTCTGTGTGTGGATTTCGCTGGCTGACTTGAGTTGCAATGACTGGCTGCTTAGTGTCACGTGACCAGTGCTGTAAAGGCTAGAAAAGCTGTGCTGGTTCAAATCCCGTCAAAATCTGATAATTCTCAATAATTTATCTATAAATTATGGGTTTGATGATGACTTTAAGTAAGACGACTTCAGGTAAGAAAGTAAGACCGACGTCCAGGTCCAGAAAGGATGGTGTCGTGGTCTGGATCTGTTCCTTTGAATGACCTCTGATTTATAGTATGCCGTGTTACAGGATTTCTGGACAATAATGTCATTCAAATTCCCTAGGAACAGAAATAGACATTCATTTCCTTCTGCCCCTTGAAGGAGACGAAGTGAAATATTGCCTAGTGTAGCTTAAAGTACCAAATACTTCTATGGAAATTCAAATGGAGAATTCAATGGTCCTGACAGGTGAATAAATTGAGAAGATGTGAAAGGAAAGGCAACGACTACACCGAGAACAGAGAGGTCTTGTAGAGTGGTGTAAATATGAATATATCATCATCATTTCAACACAACCTTTTGTGTCTCTTTTAAGGATTATGCGATTATTATTTTGATTTATAATTCACTGATGCCTGTTTAATGGTTTTCTGTTGAGTCTTGATCACCATGTACCCAAATGTGCCCCTTGTTGTGCTTTTCTGTTTTGGCGTTCATCTGAGTTAATGTTGCGTGATGTTTTGTCTCTGCATTTGATGTAATATGAATTCAACAAGGAAAGGAACACAAGTGAGCTTGAGGGAATCTGGAGAAGGAAAGAGATGAGATGAGACTGAAATGAAAAAAGACGGCAGAGATGTTGGACATAAGATTAAAGTTTGGAACAGATTTAGTTTTAGTACAAATGAAAAGGATGGAGAGAATAATGGTTTGGAGGAAGCAGTGGGAGAAAGAGAGAAGTGTCATGGCTCATGTCCAGCAGGTACCATGGGACACAAATGAACATCTTTGTCCTCACACACAGCCTTTTAAAATCAGAGGCTATAAGCTGATGAAACCAGCCACTGAACATCCAAGTGAGAAGAATTGAAGTAATAAAACTGACAGAGAGAGGGGGTGAATGAGAAAAAGAAAGACAGAAGAAGCAGGAAGCCGTAAAGTAGTAGCAGAAAGAGAGGGGAATAGGGTGGAAGAGGAAGAGAAAGTGGTCAGGGAAGAAGAGAGGTAGTGTCATGCTAACTCAGAAGACTCAGGAAACCAATATAAATAGCAATTTTCTGCAGAAACCTGGAATCTCTTGTGTTTACTTAATATAAAGAATATAGGACCTCGAGGTCCTTGTCAAACCCTACTGGGTAAGTGTGTTGAAAAATGTTTCTACTGACATTGGTCTCTCAGTTTGTGTTATGTTGTTATACACGTATGTGCTCCAGGAAATTCGAGAAAATCACATGGTTAGAAACAGGTAACAGTCTAACAGCTGTCTCTTATACACATCTCTTCAGGGCAGATTGGAGGCTACAGTTAGTTGCTGTCAGAAAACGATGACTGAAGTTCTTGTCAAGCGACAATCACCACCACCTGCTCTTGGCAAGGAACCATGTTTGCCAGTAGAGAAAAATTACACATATCCCTTTTAGGGGTCCGCCCACCACTCTTCTTTGCCCACAATGGTGTCTTCTGTTTCCAAATTGTGTCACAACCAATCACACTTTTTGCTTAGTTCATATGGGGTATTCGTTTGGACAGCGCTGTTATTTATTTATGAGGCGTTACATTTAAGTATTACTGTTAGAAAGTTCAGTTGCTCGTCCCGCCTCAGGTTGTCCTGTCTGCAGGTAGGTCTCTCGTCCCGCGAGCGCACTATAACTTTACTGTCTTGGACTGCCTTATTAAGTGCTGATACAACAATGTAAAAGTATGGCATTACAAGTGGAAAGTCAAAGTCCTACTTAAAACTACAGAAGTATTATGAGCAAAATGTATTTCAGTATCGAAAGTAAAGGAAAAAATATTTCCTGTGGCTGATAGTATTTTATGTGTCACATGCTGCTTCCCAGTTCCCCTCGCCCTGTCTCCAGCCCTCGCTCACTTCTCTTAACCAAGGTTCTCCTCTTACTTTCCCCCTGTCCATAACATGTCCCCGGACTTTTTTCCTGTCTACATTTCCATTTGCACACCTGTTCCACATTTGAAATAACCTGAGCTTCCCATTATATATACCTGCTTCGTCACCAGCTCCTTGTCAGTTTGTCTGTTTGTGTTCCTGTGTGTTTTCCCAGTGTATCTGCTACCAGCATTTGTCACCTGAACCTACTTGCTTGTCTGCAAACCTCGGCCTAAAGGCGGGGTGTGTAAATTGACAGGATTCTATTTTTGCCATGCATTTATGTTTTATGTATCTTCATCATCATGGATCATGTGGAAAATTAGGCTATTATTAATGCATGAGGGCGAATCATCCTTAATTCACTTTAATAGAGATACCAGCATGCATGATAATCTTGCCATCACCATCGGAGCGTGACACCGTAATATCATAAACTTATGTATGTATATTCATATTCTTATTAATAGGAATTATGATAAATACAAGCTAAATCAAGTGCTTTATAAATGATGTATTCTTAGCTCAAAAAAGTTTAAAAACTACGATCCCCTGAAAGCCATGGTATAGTTCAAAGAGGAATTATATGTAAGGTTAATAGCTCAACATCCACACTCAGAGTCAGAGTTGTAATTGTTTCTAAAGCTTTTATGAGCTTTTAAGAAGTTTTAAAGTCCAAGTGAACTCACATTAAGTCATCCCTTTTTGCAGTCTACAATAATACCAAAATGTTATTTAAATGTATATATTTTTATCATTACATGGAAGACAAAAGGTCTTTGGGGACATGTCAGAAATGCTCTTTTTCATCTCAGCTGGCTGGAGGGGCGTGTTGTTTTCTGTGTTTGATTGACAGCAGCTGGCAGGATGTCAGAGTGCCGGTGTTACACCGAAGGGAACAAGAGACAAAGTGAACAAACTTGTGTTGCAGCTACATGTCATGTGTAGACAGTGTCATAGTTGTATTGAAAAGTAAGGAGAACACCAAAATCTAAGTGACATCTGCAGGCACGTTTACATGTTGTTCAATGTGCTGCAGCTGAACAGGTGATTAGTTATTTAGCCTGCAAACGGATGTTAGCAGTGCACTATTCCCCAGTGCATGATTGTTTGGTGGCTTGTTCAACAAGCTGAGGTGCAGGATAAGACGTGTATTGCTATGTGTAATTTAGATAACGAGACTTTAGCAGGAAATCTACAGTCTGTGGCTGTAGTGGAAAAGTAAAAAGAAAAAACACTTTTCCTTGACTTCGATGGAAAATGTCATAAGGTTGAGGAAAGATGTGATGGACAATGAAACATTCATGTATGTAGTTTTTTGGTATGATGATGACATTATGAATATACTGCTGTTCTTCAAGACGACTCCTAACTAGATCTGAAGAGGCAGAAATCTATATTTATGGATTTTGAGCTGAGCCAATCATATTAGAATTTCCATAAGTTTCAATCATAAAATAGATACTCTGGGGTTTAACTACAATTCTGTTACGCTTTAAAAGTTGCTGCCAAGAGGAAATGTGGGAGGTTATTATCTCCTCTCCTTTTGTAAAGGACGGTCCAGTGTTTTCTATGCTAAAGAAGATAAGATAGGAAGCAGTGAAGCTCCTTTCCTTACCATTTAGAGAATTCAACCAGCTCTTATCATTATTGCCACTTACATACTTCATTTCACTCAGTTAGGAACCTTCCTGAGCTAAAAAGACTTCTTGACCGCAGCCTGTGGCTCTTGTGTAGCAGCTGCTTTTCAGCTCAGTGTTACCATCTGCCTATGATATATTACTGATGTCACTGCTTTATGCAAGATTTGATTGGCTGTCCATCTATGCATCTAATGAAAGCAGTATTCTGTTGAATAAAGTCAGTTAACTCTGCAGTAGATAAATGTATTTTTATCAGCTCCGGCTCTGGGAGGCAAACACAACATCTGGGTGAACATGCTAATTTTCGCCCCTTTACCTGCTGTAATGTCTTTCAGAGCACAAACACTGTAGACACACGTCACCTGTCCAGCATGGTGCTGTTAAACCAGGAGCACTGCACTCGAGGATGAAAGAGTGAGCTACAGCCCTGAAATAAGTTTTAAAAACACACAATCACCGATTGAAGCGTCTCATACGGAGAATGAGACCTGACAGATTGATTTTACCAGTTTGCATGGTGGCTAGCAGCTCACTCTTCCTCCACTGCGTCTGTGTGTGTTTCCTGTAAGTGCACATGATGACATCACACTTTTATTAGCGGGTTTACCCACGTGTAAAAAAACCTGCTTATACCTGATCATTTTGGTGGAAAAAGGGTATATTATAGTCACTCCCCAGCCTGTGTTGTATCTGTTGTCACAACCTCAACAACAAATATTACTTAGTCTTCTGACTTACTGAACTATCACCATAAATCCTTTTATACTCATTCTGCCAACAACACACGTAGCTTTACCAATTAGTAGCACTGCTTAGACTCTAATCAATTTCCACAGTAAAGAGATTTGAGTCAACATACATGGAGTCTATATAAGCTCCTTTCGTAACAAATCTGTTCTCTCTCCTCTTATTAGGAAAAGCTGTGTACAAACATTCTGCCAGCAGCTTCTCATTTTTAGCTGGAGCTCTGTTCAGCCAAAGATTGTTTACGAGGTAAAAGAGGCACCACTCTGTGAGAGTATTTCTGCAGTCCCCTTGTCCCCTTACCTTGTGCTTATTTACAGTCTGTGTTTCCCTTTGTCCTGTGCAAGTTCGTCTTGTTTGATACAGAGAGCCAAGCCATTCCTCGCCTAAAGTCCAAGTCACGTCAGGTTCTTTTGAGTTCTTGTTTTGACCTTGTTATTTCTGTCACGCAATTGTTTTCCTCTATCAAGAGCGATTTTTGTTTGTACTTTGCTTAGTAGTTTTTTGCCTCCTTTAAAGAGTGATTTTGAGTTGTTACTTTTGTTACCTTTTTTGGATTCCTCTGAACGAGTGATTTTGTGTTGTTACTTTATCAATAAAAGATTGTTTATTTTGTACTTTACGGGTCTTGAGTCGTGCATTTGGGTTCACGTCCTTGTTCAGTCTTGACAGCAGCTTGGTGAATTTAGGCTTGTTCTGTTTCCACAGCGACCAGTTCCAGATCTACTTTCCGTGCCTGGCTGGATTAACTATCAAGTATTGGCTGTGCGGTTGCACATAGCACATAGCACATAGCGGCCAAAGTTCAACCATCGTGGCGAAGCGCGAGCTATTGTAAATAATGGGTTTCAGAGAGCAGTGGTTCCATCGTCGAGTTCTGTCTTAAAGACCCATTATTCTATGAATATTTATAATGTCTGTTTATATTGACCATTTGATCTGTTATTCTTATTTAACTCTATGGACATTTTTATGCTGCTATTATAAACAGTGGATTGCTGCCAAACTAAGTTTTGTTGCATCTTGATATGCAATGACAATAAAGTATCTCTTTAAAGTGTGTGTGTGTTTTCAGTGTTGGGGTATTTAATACATCCTGATGACTATAGTTAGATAGATGGGGATAATGAGCTTTGGGAAAAAGTGGACACTCAGCCTGTTTTATACTCTAAAGTAATTTTCTCCATTTATCAACCCTAAAGCAGTTTATTAATGGATGTGAAGATGTACTGTATGTGTGTGCCCATGTTGTATCTGTATGTCTGCTGCAGCTCATAGCTTAATTATTTACTCATAGGTAGTTAAAAGTTTGGAAACTTAATGTGTGTGTTTGTGTGTGGGTGTTTTCATTTTGTCTCATTAGCCTGTAAGTAATCGCTGGCTGATGATTCATTATCAGCTGTTTGTGTGTACAGGCTCTAATAAATGTACACTACACTTTATTATTCTGTAAGTGTTTATGTCTACGGGTGTGTCTGAGTTTGTAAAAGCAGCCATACACTGGTTCATATTAATAAGCTGTTGAGATGTTTTATTGTGGGTGTATGAGTACTTGGCTAATATGAATATTGTTTATCATGGATGACCAGAGGTACAAGCATCATTGCATTGTTCCACTCTTGCTTAACTCATAATGCTTAAACTCAGATATTCAAACGTACTTTGTATTAATTACCTTTATGAATTTAAGGCCAAATGTGGAATGCCACTGAAACGTATGGAAAAAAAAGAGCTCTAGGAGGTCGGGAAATATCAAGTATTGTTATAAACTGATCACGTCACACAATGTTTTATGATGAATGAAAGAACTGTAATCTCAAACCTCTTGTCTTCAGCCTTTAGATCAATTCTTGTAGAACAAGGCTAATCACTGTAGATCCCAGGAGAGAGCTGGTGTCAACAGCTTTCATTACTTTTTATTATGTACAAGGACAAAAGTTCAGAATTAACAGCGTAACCCTTAACCAACAATAACAAGTTTGACCAATCAGTTTAACAGCTAAAATGTCCTCAGACATCAGTACCATTTGAGCAGGTATTGTCCGCCGCCGGTCACACAGCTAACAGACTGCGCACCGCACTAACCCACAGCATGTCGACATGTTGCTATTTCTGAATGAAAACCAGTGGACAAGCTTTGAGGTTTAATGCCAGTCTGACTCTATTTTGTGAGCAGGAGCCTGGCTTTTCACACCAGTAGCACATTTCTCCGCCGGTCAAGAAGCAATTCTTCTCCTCTGCCCTTTTTTTTTAAATCACACGTAGAGCTGATCTTTATAAAAACCTCATGAATTTATATCATGGAGTTTTTTATGTGTTCTTGAGTAAATATGTGATAATCTGCCAGGATTCTCTCCTGCTCAACTGTCTCACTCTATGTTTAGACACTCCAGATTGTTCCTTAACTCCTGTGTATTGGTATGTATTTTTTTAATGGGTTACAGACACTTGTCTATTCTAAATAATACATTTTAATCTTGTCGGTTAACGAGCATCTGCTACTGGTTAGAGAAATATTCAAAATTAACATCTCTAAACAGGGTTTTGTTTCTATTTCCCTTTATCGTCACAAAAGTTGCTTCATGAGCTGCAGTGATGGAATAAGAGTGCAAAATCATAAGTGATGTCAGAAATATCTTCAGGAATTAAACAAACCTAAAAAGACGTCATGTATTCAGTGTCATAAACCATTCATCTGCTTGTTGGAAGCTGTGGTTTAAAGATTGGACACATGAAAAGCTGGAAAAGAGAAAAGTCAGGGTGCAGGCCCCCGCGATAAACGAAAGGTGTCTGTATTCCTGTAAAACTGTGGCATTGCGCAAAGTTGGTGGTCAAACACCATCAGGTTTATGAACAGTCAGAGAGTAAACAGTATATGGTCACTGTGGACTAGCCTGTATTTTATGATATGCTTGACAGTTGAACAGTGGGTCAGGGATGGATCCTCGGTGGGTTGGTGATGGGACTGTGGCGGCCTGGGACTGCCTGGACCCATTTCACAAAGCTGAAAACTTTGATTTATGTACTGTTGATCCAGAGGAGTTCAGTGGCCATTAAGTCTGTAAGTGCAATCAGTTACAGCTGCCAGGAGGGCCAGGAAGGTCAAATGCAACAGCCTTGACAGTGAAGATAGCCTATAATGTTTAGACAGAGTGACGAAACCCACACACACACACACACACACACACACACACACACACACTGGATATAGTCTCTGTTGTAAACCACTAGTACACAAGTGATTTATTAGTTTGCCTTCATGAAATATTCATACTGAAGTTGCTGTGAGATCTGAGGTGAAGGAACACGCAGGAAGGTTTTACCTCCTGTGTAATGACCCACTAGACTTACTCTTATCAAGGGTCAAATATACCTGAGAAGTTCAAGCAGAACCACAGAGGAGAAAAATCCCAGAGAGTAGATAGGCAGTAACAAGCAGAGTTCATCATTTATAACATCTGCTGGTTTGAGGCACAACAAACATTACATAATTTAGAAATAGAAACTTAAAAAAAAAAGTTTCTACATCAACGTGGTTATTTATTCCATGTATGTTTACTACACTTATCACAGAATATATATAATAATTATGATAATTAATGAGAGAACCACATTGAATATCAACACACTCCTAGAATATCACTAATGGACTTAATGGTAATCATAAACCACATGATGTCTTAGTCATAGAAGCAAAGTATTCATGAAACAGAGCTGAAGTAATATTATATAAAATACTGCACCAGAACGTTACAGTGGCAGTAGCACAGGACAGAGTCAATGAAATGAGAACCACGTCTTCTGAGTTGTCAAAAAAAAAGAAGCCTGGCTTCTGTGCTTTGCAGCTGCAATGCACCTGAGCAGATTGACAACTGAAGAGGACCAGACATATTATAACTATGTAAAAATACTCTGTTATGATTAATATTTTGTGTTTTCCCATATAAAATTAAAAACTGTGACTGGAAGCTCACCTACTCTTATTTCCTCATTGAGAAATGTGGATCAGGCCTTGGGCCTGACAGGTGAGAGAGCAGAGAGAATCAAGATGGTTAGAGGAGGAAACATCAGAGAGACTCAGCCACATGTTTGAGCCTCAGTCAGACCCAGACTCAGAGGAGGAGTCTGTTGAGACCAGAACCAGAGACTAGCAGACGGATCAGAACGGTTAGCATAGTTAGCATCTTTTATTTGTTCACTTTGTTCATTAGCTTTTAACTGGCAGTGGCTGACACAGTGTTAGTGGTTGTGCTAATGCTAACTCTCGCTTTCTTTACTGAGAACGTTTCAGGTTTATTTAGCCCCGCCCCCTGTCCCCACAAGTTGACAGGATTGGTTCCTTAGGTTTGTGATGTATGAAACCCTGGCTGTCTGAATCTGCTTTTATTAGACTGACATTGGTGGAAACACTCAATCATGGTGTTGACCGATTAGTTCACTCATCATATGTCTTGTATTAAATAAAAACATCATATGGATGTTAAACATAACAACTTAAAAAAAAAGGTTAAACATTGACTTTCATCAGAGTCGGTCTTTAAATAATTTCATTTGGGATTTCATTTGGAACATGAGACAATTCATTTTACAGCGGTTTAGACTTTTAGCTAAAATGGACCTTTAAACAGACCGCTTGCTACAGTTCCTTAACTGAATTGAAATGTCCTTGTGAGGGTTTGGCTGTAAAATCAATTTAGAAATGTTATTTGCATCTTTCTCACTTTTTTCCTCCCTGATGAGTTTGCACCCCTGGTACTTTCTCAAGGGTACCACATGCTTACAGCATTAGATGATGTAAGTTTTTACTGGAACAGAATGAAACACCCAGACCTGTTGTGCTGAAGCGGAAGGTCATCTGCAGGTCATCTGAGAGAAACTAATTTGGTTTGCACATGAGCAAGATGATAGAAATCTATACATCAATACGTACTGGCTGACAGCTCTCATGTGTTTTGTGCAACATGCCTCCATCCCTGCGTAAATGTTAACCTTCACTGAACCATCAGTAAGTGAAGGCTGTCAATTATATGGCTGTTATTTTCTCAAGGGTACTTCACGACGGAGCCGGCTACAGAGTGTGCTATGTAGCATCCTTGGAGAAAACAGTTCAAGCCTGCTCGTCAATGTTTGCCACCAGTTGTCCTTGTCTCCCTCGTCTTGGCTGTCACTTTGTTATCTGCTGCTGTTTAATGATGCGGAAATCCCATCAAAAAAAAAACAATGTAGTCATGGGTTATTTTGCAGCCTGGATCCATCCAGCACTTCAATCTGCCTCAAATACTCACTGAGCCGCGAGTGACACTAATTTGCAGCTGTCAATCAGCTCATGTTTATTTTGGATCTACATGTGGAAAACCTGTTTCAAAGCCCAAGACGTTGCCATGAAAAGACTTTTGACAAAGACATGCACAACATAAAACTCTATTTATGATGATCAGGGTTAGAAGCAGTTAATCCACGTGCCCTATTTGACCCTTAATTGCTGCCTGAGGCTCTGTGTGAACTCTGCCTGAAACACATTGTTTTTCCATGCTACAGTGGCCCAGACACCTGAGCAGCGGTGTGGAGCCAGCTCTCACCGCTGCTCAGTTGTTTTGTGCTTTGAGATCCTTACAGCTCATTTCAACACCAAGGCTACCAAAAACTTCAAGGGGAATCTGTAGTCTATTTAAATGAAAATTTGTTTTTTTTTGTCATAAGCAGATAATTTGTATCATTAGATAACTAATGCTCTGCTCACTGCTGCATTCAGGGCCCGGTGCAAGTCTTAGCCCTCTTTCCCTCTCGATGAGGGCTCACTTTCTTTTATATTTTTGGGAGACTGTGCTCCTGTGAAAAAACAGCAGACAGGTTGTTTGTGCAGCAGCTTATTATGACCCATAGTTAGGTTTTGTTGCAAGGCGACATTTAATGGTTGTAATTATTATGACAGGAGCAAAGTGAAAAGTGCGGTGTAGTATAAAGAGAGACAAAGTCCACGTCAGGAGGAGGTTGTGGTGGATGAATGGATCAACAAATCACATGAATATGACACAGGAGATCTGTGTTTGATTCCCATGTGAAACTAGTAGTTTATATTGTTACTATTATCCATGTCTGTTCGTTGTTATTATTGTAACCATGACAACAAAGATCGTATGATGTTGAGGAACTACTTATTTTAACCCAAATCATGATCTTTTCTTGACCCTAACCAAGTAGTTTTTGTGCCTAAACCTAACCACGCAATGACTGTTATTAAAGCAACCATGGTGACATTCGGTATGCCGGTCTTGGTACAGTCGCATGTTTGTTATGGTAACCATGACATCCAAGGTCCGGTGCGTTTGCCCCCCTAGGGATGCTATTTCAGGAAACACTCCTGTGGGTCGTATCAGGAGGGAAAAGACGACCTATATGGTTGTTTAGGCTGGAGGAGTTGTTGATTTTTGGGATGTAGTCACCGGTTGAAGCCTGAAGCTTGAATATTCACTGAAGACGCTGTAGCTTATGTAGTAACTTCAAAATCAACAATAAAAGCCTTACAACGAAAAAGACTTAGAGGCAGAAATTACTCATTGTCCATACTGAATTGCAAAGGGACATTATATGATTACTTTTCTTACAAGTGAGGTGCACAGGTGAGGAGAGGAACTAACAGGTGGGAGATTCTTTCACTTAAGGCAATGCAAAGACAGTTGTTGGTATTTTGGTGTAAAATGGGTTTTAAAGTTTGTGCTAGGAGCAGACGTCTCAGAACAATAACTTTGCTGGTACCTCTGTTTTACCATTTACCATCTTATCAACCTGAGCAAACTAAATATTTGCAAAGCAACAATGGGAATAATGCCGAACATATACAGCTAATGTTTTATTCTTCTAATGCAGAATGTTGCAAATGCTGCTGTATTTTATTTTGCTATGCAAACACTTACAAAATGAGATAATGAGCAGAGTTAAGACTTTGAATTGATGGGATCATATGAATATGTGTCTCTCTCTCTCTCTCTCTCTCTCTCTCTCTCTCTGTTTGCGATATGTGAGCCGAGTGACAGGAATTACAAATCTGCTAATCAAACTCTGCTGTTTTGATTTTCTTCTGGATGTTTTGAAAATCCTTTCCAATAAATAATACCGATAATTAAAATGAGTCCAGATGCAAACGAGCAGTCCTTATTGAGTCATTCAACAGTCGTCTCTTAGACATGCGAGCGGTCTATCATTTTAAATGTCAACATATCCAGTCGCACTGTTGTCATCATTAATCTTTTATGCTGATTTTGTGTCAGGATTATAAAATAATGATTTGCAGCAGCAGAGAATCACTAACAGCCTGATAAATTCTGTTAGGGCAGAATTTTTCATTTTTGTGGAGATGTTTTATTTTTATATAAGCCTATTGCAGTGAGTTGCAATGTTTTACACTAAATTGGATCCTTTATTTTTTGTTTTGCTGTGGCTGGGCGTCCCACTGTCTGCGAGAGTAGCACTG
Source organism: Seriola lalandi dorsalis (assembly GCF_002814215.2). Classification (NCBI taxonomy): domain Eukaryota; kingdom Metazoa; phylum Chordata; class Actinopteri; order Carangiformes; family Carangidae; genus Seriola; species Seriola lalandi. The sequence goes on along the minus strand of NW_019525485.1, from coordinate 1,802,377 downwards.
ATGGGCCATTTAGTACAAGAACGAGATACATTTTTTCACTCTGATGGGTTTGAGACTATTTCTTCTTTATTCACAGAAACTTGTTAAATCTAGAAAAAAAAAAGGCTGCTCGCAGTGTGTGTCAAAATAATGTTTTCAGGTTGTTGCACTGCACTGAGACATCCATCAAATCTCTACTTTATAGTCATATATAAGTATATAGTCTGGCCAAAAATAAACAATGAATAATCAAGGTTTAACAACACTGTGTCTGTGAGTGCCGGCTCTCCGTCTGTTCTGTAAATGCAGTATGGGCTTATGAATTATTATCTATGGCTTTAGTTTTAGATAACATAAAACAGTGCAGTTATAGCTAACAGTCCTCAGAACAACCCAGTAAGGAGTTTTGAAGTCTGGCATTTAGTGACCAGTCAACATCTCTCAATGCCCCCCCTCCAATTAAAGCAGTCTAGAACCAGACCTGTTGTCAATCCAAACATGTCATGCACCGGTCAGGGCAGACAGGAGAGGATAACAAATAATAAAAAAGACAACAGAAAGAATAGCATTATGTTCCACATAAAGAAAATTGTGTTCCTTCATATTAAAACTTCATATATAAAAACTGGCCTTTTATTATCGCGATTCCTGTCCTGTCCCAGTCACATGATGAATAGTGAAGTTGACTCTCATCCTGCGGGAATTCCACAGGAATCCTGAAAAATTGTCAGCCTCTAACGTGCACTCAATATATTACTATTAGTATTTTAGAGTTGTGCACACTGCTTTTGTGTACTATAGCTGCACTGTGCGACTGAAGGAAACCTCACAGAGAAGTTATGAGTGTGCATCATGGCGCATCATGAGCTCATGTCAGAGGAAAGCTGTGTCTCTGCACTTCTATAGCTCTTTCCTAATCTTATCGACTGCTCAAAGAGCTTTTACAACGGAAGCCACATTAACTCACACATTCTTACAGTGCTTTTTCCTACATATATGTTTAGCGCTTTTCCATCATACACACACACTGACAAACCAGTGATACATCAGAAGCAACTAGAACACTAGAACTAGAACGCTTTGAAATGCAGGCTGAACAAGAAGCAACTGTCTCTCCCTCCCCTCATATAAAGCAGTACAGTATATTTTCAAAGACTGGTGACGCTAAAGCATTAAACCATGATGAACCATGATCATAGGGCTTTTTGTCTATTTTATAAGTACGGACTACAAGTTTTTGTTTTTTGAAAAATGAGACAATTGGAGCGAAAAGTGCTGTTTTCAGCCCGTTCACTTCACTGTCCCTGAATGACAGGTAACAGTGGTGGGAAGTGTTGTTTACCAGTGTCTTTTCTGATTTTACCACTGGGGTACCAAAGTCTAAACGTTTCAACCCAATAGTGTGAAATACTGAGTGCAAGGTGAAGATGAAAGGGAACAGCTAAAATTTCAGTCTTAGTCATTCAGTTCTTACCCTCAGGGCCATTATGTGTCAATTCGTTGCAGACAATTTTATTAAATGCACATTTGTTCCAAAATTTCCAACACATAAGTACAGCAGCGACTACGTAAGATGGGCCCTGAAGTGTTGCCCGAACTTCAGTTTTAAGACCTTAACTTATTTTATAGGCAGATGCTATTTGTAACCAAGTGTCCATAGCTAGCAATGCTATTTGCACCTAGGGTGGATAGCTATTGTTGCTATTTACAGCAAGGTGTGTATAGCATGGCAGAAGCAAGCACCCGGGTGTCTGTAGCCAACATTGCTATTTGTGGATAGCCAATGGACCAATTCACAGTCACATGGGAGGTTCTAGCTGAGAGGCTTTCTAACACCTGGTTAATGTTGTGAAAGGGTCTGTTTTAACCCAAACCATGATCTTTTCCCAAACCTATCCAGGTTATTTTTCAAGACTTACAACTGAATACAATAAAAAAAAAAAAGGATCATTTATACTATCTCACCTGACTTCATAAAGCGTTTCTGCTATAGCATCGTTTAATAAGCACCTGACAGTGGTGTGTAGCAGTGTATAGCACTTAATAAACGGCACATTGCAACAATTCCTGCCATCCTGTACGCAGTGTTTTTGACGGTGCAAAAAACAATTGAGCCATTCGGCGTAACATACGGGTGTAAATAGCTGAACAGCTGCCATGTGTTTTCACCTGGGTGCAAGTACACAATCTGTATTTTATAGTGTTTGCACATTGTGAAGATTCACAAATAAAGATTGCCTTAAAAAACTGTCATATTACATGGCATTAAAAGTACTGGTTTGGTGTCACTAGATGCCTCAACAACCAATATTTGCCCAGTGAGACTACCGTTCATGGATGTTTACAAAGCACAAAACAGTAGTAGTATTAATTAAGCTGTTGACCATTGTTATCACATCAAAATAAATGCTTGGATCATTTTCACGCTGTAGGCTATTGTATGCAACATTCTACCAGCTCCACTCCTAAGATTTGACATTTTAATTGGCAGCAGCTTTAACAAAGCACATCAAGCCCAGCTCGAGGAAAATAACCGTAATGGATTGAGTTCATGTTCACGGCAGGCAGAGCTGCTCTGGCCCATAAACACACACCTGCGCCGTAATAATTGCAGAATGCAACCTTCGAACCCTGAGCAGTCCACCTGTCAATCAGCAATGTTCTTCCTATGAGGTGCGCATCATAAATATGTTATTCAAGAAAAGAAAGCAAGATGAAATTGTCTACAGCTGGTGAAGGAGCACTGCAGTTCCCGACAAAGGCATAAACATGGACGATGCTTTGTGTATTCATGATTAATAAACCTGCCTATATCACCTGAACTATAACACACAATTCTTTCCACAGCATGCTGAACCTTTAATACATTTAAAGTGGGCAGTGTTAAATTTGAACTTCCTGAATAAATCTCATGAATAAAAAAAAAAACCAAACACACATATCCTATCTTGTTGCACCTACAGTTAAGCCTGAAGCCATTTGTTGTCCCCTCTTCAGTTCAATCCAAGATACTTTATTTTTTCCCCTTAATAAATGTGAACTGGAAGAAGTTTGGACTCTTCCTAGAGTCGGCCTTCGGGCCAAACAGAATAATCAGAATCAGAAAAACTTTAATGATCCCTGCAGGGACTTTACTTTGTTACAGTTGCTCAACTCTAAGTAAGGAAAGAGGAAGTAAATAAGTAAAAATAAACAAAAAAAAAAAAACTAGAATGTAATAGTAATATTAGTAAATACACAGTAAGTGAATAGAAAAAGGTGCTAATGTGAATGTGCAAAAGGTCAAAATTAAGATGTGACTGTCGTCCTGTAAAAAGCGAGCCCATAGGTCATCTGTGCAGCAGGTTATTACGACCCATAGTTACATTTTGTTGCTAGGCAACATCTAGTGGTTGCAGTAATTATGACAGGATATGTAAAATCAATCACTTACCGTTGTCACAATGGTAACCTTGACATACCTGAGCCTTTAGGGAGAAGTTAAGTTATTTCCGGTCCTGACACTGGAGCTGGCCCGAGCTCGGAGCCTGCACCGGATACGTTCTCTTGGCAAAAGTGAAACATCTCTGCGACAACAATATATTCATCATACTACTACACTTCATTATCTGTGGATAAGAATACATCTTGGTATGACCTGGATCTCCTAACACAAGCCAGTCCTGCACAATTTGTCTTGACAATTAGCCCTAAAGGCTTTCAGTCAGGGATGTCATGCTGTACTCATCATCACAGCCCCCTTCATAATTGCCTCAAGCAAACTAAGATCCAAGCATTAGCATTTCTCTTCATAAGCCTAATAATCTCTGTCGAGAATCTGGAGGATTTAAACATACTATATTGCAATATGTATCCCATCAAGCATTGGAAAATCCCTGCTGTAGCCTGTAAAGCCTGAAGTGTTGCATAGATTTCAGTTGCTGATAGAAATATTCTAATTAGGAATTGGGAAAGGATACATGAACAACTGAAGAGCATGCTAATGACTAGAAAATAGATATAGTTTCCTTAGATGGGACCTTTATATGTTGGACAATGAGTTTGGTGTGAAACATCTATGATATTTGATTTTCTATTGAATTCACAACACGATTTCTATTACATACTGTATGTACTCCTCTTCTGGAGTAGCTGCTTTTAAAGTAGAACCTTGATGATCATTTCAGCTGTGAATAGTGTTGGAGAAACTCTCATTGCAGTGTTTCTTTTGATCCAAAGAGTTCCTGTTTCTAAAAGAAATTAGATTTTGAGTGGTGCTTTCACTTCAGGCTACAAACAGCCTGAACTCATGGCAGTAACATCAGTGGCTGTCAGGGCAAGCAAGGCAAGCAGTGCTTGGCCAGTTAAAGCTAAAAAATAGACATAAACTAGAACGATACTGAAGTGGTAGTGATATCTCTCATTACATCTGATCTCAGAACAGTGTTCTGACTCATAAGGAATCTGATGTTGCCCATTTGCATCCAACATGCAATTTACTATTGGCAGCAGGCTATCGTTTCTGAAAGCTAGCTTGACCACCTACCATATCTATAGTTTGTCATTTCCGTGAGTGCGCCTGTGTCCCATTGACAAAGGCTGGGGTTTGTCAAGCACGCAGCTCCTCCTGCGGGATCCTGAGGCGCTCCCAGGCCAGATATAGGATATGTAATCTTTTCAGTGAACCCTGAACCCTCCTAATCAGATGCCCCAATCAGATGCCCAAACCACCTGAATTGGCTCCTTTTGACATCAAGGAGCACCGGCTCTTACTCTACTCCCGAGCTGCACAGGTGAGGGTTGGAACATAGATCGACTGGTAAATTGAAAGCTTTGTCTTCCGGCTCAGCTCCCTCTTCACCACAACACATCTGTATTACTGCTGATGCTACACCTGCTGCCTGTCAATCTGTCACATGAACAAGGCCCTGAAATACTAAAACTCTTTAGCTCGGGGCAGCAACTCACCCCCAACCATGGTCTAAGAGTTGGAGGTGCTGACTCTAATCCTGGCCGCTTCACACTCGGCTGCAAACCGCCCCAGTGCCTGCTGCAGGGAGAGCTACCTTTCAACTCAGATTCAAAATATTACTCCAGAAGTGACACAAGAAAAAAAACAGCATTATAAAAAGCCACTTCCAAATCATCAAGCAAAAAAATGACAAGCCGCGTATACCCCTCCACCATGCTGCACTGTTTAAAGCAGGCCTAAGTATGAGCTGTCAGTCAATGTAAGGTTTATTTTCCATCACTTACATTGTGGTTAACTATTGCTGCAGGCTTCTAGATTGCTTTAGTGAACCTCTACTGACAAACCATACTTAATTTCCACTGAGGAATAAATTGATTAGCTGGCACAAGTGTGGATTGGATTTTCCATCATTAATTGGGGCCACTGGTGGAGTCCCACGGAACAAAGACCAACTGCACTGCTGTGTAGATCTGAAGATTTGTGAGAGAACATGTGTAAGAAATCACAGCAGTACAACTTATAGTATTAGTTCAGGCAGTGCACATCATGTTGAACTATCTGTGGCTCATTCACAAGCTGTGTCATTACAGGCTAACGAGTAATGTCCAATCATATTCGTGTAGGTGTCAAATGCAGCTTTTATAACCCAACACTTACTATTAAGGTGCAGTCACATTACACCTCTGTCATTTCAGAGCTCCTGTCAGAACATTTCAGAATAAAAGCTCACAATAGCT
>NW_019525485.1:1781405-1796161 GCF_002814215.2 Seriola lalandi dorsalis | reverse complement strand
CACTTTGCAGCAATTTTTACCTTGACAGAATGATGTCACCCGGGCTGAAATGATAGATTGGCACTGTAGCCCAGTACCTACGCTCAAGGCGGTCCTGGAATCACATGGTTTGGGTGCATCCTATTTCAGAGAGTATTACTGGCTGGTCTGGTCCTGTTTGGCCCTGCTTCTGTTATTTCAGGCTGCATGTTGAACAGTTTCATTGCTAGAAAGTAAAACAGGTAGGGTACACTAGTTGATTGACAAACTCACTGTGACGCTAACACTGCAGTGGCACAACTGGACTGTAAAGTACAAACACAAATTGCTCTTGATAGAGGAAAACAATTGTGTGACAGAAATAACAAGGTCAAAACAAGAACTCAAAAGAACCTGACGTGACTTGGACTTTAGGCGAGGAATGGCTTGGCTCTCTGTATCAAACAAGACGAACTAGCACAGGACAAAGGGAGACACAGACTGTAAATAAGCGCAAGGTAAGGGGACACAGGTGGAGACAGTCAGGGAGGGGCAGGCAATCAGACTGGCGGGAAACACACGGGGGGAAGGAGCAAGTTATCTGAAACGAGAGGGAAGTAAGATTTCAAAATAAAACAGGAAGTCACGAGACAGCATAAAGACAGGACAACACAAAGGTAACTTAACATAATTTTTTGGACATGACAGTTCCTTGAGCTCCTTTTCAACAGAAGTGTCTGCCTGGTTGTTTATGGCCAGTTGGTACTATCATTGTCATTATCAAGAAATTTAAAAAACTAGAGTTTTTAAATATCATTTAAGAAAATTATTTGTATTTTTATTATTATTTTTTAAATAATTACATTTATTCACCAAAATTGCAGCCTACTGTTTCGCAAATGATTTGACGGCCTACTTACAATACGTTTGCAGCCCATAAGTGTTCTATGATGTTATAGTTAAGCTGATGTTTATCAAACTTTTTAGTACAGTAGCAGATGGGATGATGGAAAACCTGCTCATCTTCCTGCAGACAAACTGCACCTGCATTGAAATCAGTTTGACACGACTTTAGCTTTGTAACATGGAGCATTATCCTGGTGGAAGTAGCCAGAAGATGGTGAACTGTGGCCATAAAGCGATGAACATGGTCAGTAACAACACACCGGATGATTGTGGCATTCAAAGGATGAAAAAAGGCCTAAAGTGTTCAAGGAAATCATTCCCCACACCATTACACCATGAGCCTCAGCAGTAAACCAGATATATCTACGGCTACATTTTTTAGTTTAGTTTAGTTATTTTCAACTGTCCAGTGTTGGTGAGTCTGTTCACTGTGTGCAGCGGACATAGCTGGCCTGGCATCAGACTCAAGCCATTAAATAAATTCATGGAAAGGACATGTAGAGTTATGGAACAAAGAATGTCACCTTTCTTACTCTTCCCACCATCAAACCATCACATTGTTAAGCAACAGAGACAAAGGGTCCTTCTTTCTGACCAGGTTTTAGCATGTTAGAGAGATATACAACTAGACTGTGGGTCAAATGGTCATATCCAGAGAATCAACATATGGACACAAGATGAGATGATATATTTCAAGCTATAAAGTTAAATCCTGAAAGATCATCATAATGCTATTGAATGACACTGGAGATGCTCCTCTCCAGGTTTAGGATTGCAAATAACTATTCATAAAATAACATTTAGGACTAAAGGCACTGACATGCTTACTTGCATGGAAATATATTGAGGAGTATTATGGTGCTGATATGAGCTTGGCCACTGTTAATTTTATTTCTCCATATGATACTTTATGCACTATATAACAGATAATCCCCTGATTATGACTGTAAAAAATGAGCCCACAGGTCAGGGACAAATTGCGTCCCGTATATATTCAATACAGAACGCAGCATTTTATTTTCATATATGGGACGATCCCGTATTATACGTTACGAGTGGCATGGCAAAATGTGGACCTTTATAAAGAGGGTGAGCTATTAACGTTTGAACAGTTTGCCTCTAAATATGAAATAGAACATAGAGGAAATCCGTCATTGTTTTCATTCATTACCACTGGATGATTTGATAGTTGAAAAATCTGAGTTGAAGGGGCTGATCTCTCATATTAATACCAATCTGATCAGTTTAATTGGCCATGAAGAAGTTAATCCATGTAGAAAATAGGAGGTTCATCTCAATTTTAAAAATGAATGTTGACTGCTGGGAAGCAATATGTATTTCTTTCTTTTTTTGTTTTGTTTTTTCTTTGTTTTGTTTTGCTTTGTCTTTTCTATATGTGTGTGTGTGTGTGTGTGTGTGTGTGTAATGTGTATTTTTAAAAACTTGATAAGAAAGGATAAAATAAGTGAGTAAAATATAATTATATGTTTTCTGATACATGATACTGATGTTAAAAGCAACTGTTATGTTTGTAAGCACAGCAGAAAACCAGGCTTAATAAGCATAATGTCAGTTATCAGCTGAGCAATGCACTTAGTGGCACATTTATAAGTTACACATGTACAATCCAAGGTATAAATGTGTAAATCCAGTTATATATTACTGACCTTATAGTTAAGGTTGGTGTTGCACTGGACTTCATATGTGTTTTTAATTTTCCTTCTCATTTACATTCATAACAGGAGTCGAATATTGGAAACAACTTCATACAATCCAGTGGACTTTATATCAGAGCAGTTGTATTGGAATGCATTGGATTGTCGTGTGTACCTAATAAAGAGGACACTGGGTGTGTATCACTGCTTATTTTTCAATTATGTTTAATATTTAAAGTATATATGGTCAGACATGAAGATTTCTCACAGTTGTCACAATGTTTGAGCCACAACAAACACAAAGAAAACCTTCTTTACAAATGATAGGCATTGACAAAATTATTGCTAACTGTCCACTCAGACGGAAAAAACACAATTTTCTCTTCAATAAGTTGAAACTCGCGAAAGTTATTGGCCTCCACTGTTTACTATTCCACATCTAATAGAAAATGCATTGTTTTTTATTTTCAATGTGAAATATTATTTTAAATAAAGCAGCAAAAATACTGGGACCCTCAACCTCGTATCTTGTAGCACATCCTCTTTAGGCAACTACAGCAATAAAGTGCTTCTTGTAGCTCTTAATGCAAACGCTACACTTCTCTGCTGCTGCAGCTCTCGCAGTTTTGATGGATGCATTCTCCCAGTTATGAGCTTCAGGTCTTTCCATAGATCCTCAGTTGGATTAAGATCAGGACTCATAGTAGACCACTTCAGAACAGCCCAGTGCTTGGCTGCTTTTTGATGTTTCTCAGCCACAACCTGCGACTGAGACAGAGCTCTGGACACTGGACAGTTTCCCTCCAGAATGTCTCCTCCATGTTTCACAGTCTGGATTGTGTTCCTAACTTTAAAAGCTTCATTTTTTCTTCTGTGAGCTGATGTGACTAAAAAGCTCTAATTTTGTTTCATCTATCCAAAGGACTTTCTCCCAGAAGCACTGTGACTGGTCAACATGTATTTAAGCAAACTCCACTGAGTCTTTTGTGTTTCTCTTTCAAAGGTGGGCTTTTGCACGGTGCCCACTTTCATTCAGAAAATGATGTATGGTGCGACTGGACACAAGTTGAAGTTTTTTCATAGTTCAAACTTTACTGTTCAATCAGGGGTCAGGCTTCCACTTGTGGTCACATCCAGGGAGGTTGGACCTTAAACTTGTTAATAACACTAGCTGCTTTGGTTATAGAAACATCACGCTGCTTGGAGATGATCTTGTCACCTTTTACCATGACCATGTTTGGCAGTTTTCTTATTTCCCTATCTCTGCTTTTCATTCTCTTGTCCACATTCAGTGTGGTGCTGAATGACTGATTATGCCACTAAAGACACCTGTGATATTAATGGAAGGCAATAGATGCTTTAAATCATCACTACAATCCATTTATCAGCACTTCTGAAGGGAACCAAATCAAAGGTGTGCAGGTAGGCATGACAAAACAGCGTTTAATTTTAACACCAAGTCTTTTCAGGGAGAATGTAGCATTGTTTCAATGAGGTGTTAGGGAACACTTTTGGCCTTGTCTGTATATACAGGATGTTTCCCACAAAGAGAAAGCGGCAGCTGAAAAAATTCTAAAGATTATAATAGTGAATTTGTAACTGTGACACAAAAGCAGCAAAAGTTTGTGGTTTGGCTGAAAGCAAAGATTATTTTCATCCTTGATTGATTTGTTTGTTGATTACTTTTTCAAATAATTTAAGTCTTTAAAATGCCATGAACTTATGGAAAATACACAAGGTGACATCTACTAAATTATTCAATCGTTTATTGTGCTTTTAGAAATCCCTCAGGTTTCACTAGAGCACCTAAAACTTGTAATAAGTATATAATAAGCTCACAAGAAATTTTGGCTTGAGCCAGCTGAAGGCGTGGAACACATGCATATGATCAGGATGGAACCACCTCCACCTCATTTTGAGCCAAAACAAACCCTGATCACCATACGGACCCTCTTCTATCATGCATGATAATGATAAGGAACCAGTTATTTTTAAACTGCTGTGTGTTTATCTTAACATTAATCAGCACACTGATGATGATGATGATGATGACAATGATGATGATGATAAAGGGTCAGTTTCTGCAGTGGTGTGGTAATCACTATAAGTCATTAGGCTGTGCGATTTGATTTCTGCTTCAGTCCAGTATAATCAGCCACCATCTAGAGGGAGAATCTTCTGTACATATCTTGCTCTGGGATTTTGATCCTGACATGAAATGATTCGATTATTATAAATGGGAAAGATTATAAATGGGATGATGATTGATAGCTGGGGAGCACACACAGGTTTCGCAGGATTGATCTAATCATGTACACAGTAATTATTAACCATAGCTTTAACCCTCGCATAATCTAAATGTCACATCAGTTCTAATACTATCTCAGTAACAATCCTCCAGCAGCTTGGTGAATGTGAGGAAAAGCCAAAACTCTACTTCTATCTCTCACACGTAGAACATGAAAACACACTGTCAAACCCCAGGCTTCATATTTAACATTTCAAACACCCACAATTAAAGGCATCAGGCTGCAGTTAACTGGTAAAGATTCATCTGCATTACTCCACAGCCCAGTGAATTTTCTTCCCTCCTACACACAGTCACAGCTTCAGGCCTGTTTTATTAACTTACAGCACAGTGGAAGTAAGATCAGTTAAAGACGTGGGTGTGGAATAAGTAATGATGACACTGTCTAATGTGCTCAACATATGTACTGTACTTAAAAATGCTGCATGAATGTGGGTGGAAAATATGTCTCCATAGTGCCACAGTTACATGGCATTTCATCAATTTCATACTGGCTACACAGCTGTGACTGACTTTTTTCTGAATGAATGTATGAGACTAAGAAATCAGATATTTATTCACACTAACAGCATCCTTCACTTATCCCAGTAGCCATGCATGTGAGAAAACTCAATCCCAAAGAAAACTTGAGAACCCTGTCAAACCTTAACTTAGTGTCGGATGCAGATTTTACTCAAATCAAATTCAGGTCCAATTTAAATTGTGTCTTTTCCCCCATGTTAAAGCTAAGCATCAGCCTCCAGGGCTAAAAAATGAAGCCAACACTGAAGTACCAAAAACTCGGTTCCTCTAATGACCACTAGAGCTTGGCTCCAACAGTGAGTCAATCCCATTAGACTCCCATGTTATAATGTCCAACTTTACAGCAGAAATAAACATGTTTACAGGCTGGTACAAAGAACAATTTTCGTCTCTGTAGCTAATTTCCTCCTTGACAACTGTACTGGGGGTGAATTTTTATATAATTCACCTGTTTACATTTTATTTGGCTTAAAGATGACAGTGATAGTTGGGTGAATGTATGCTTTTTGATTGTCCAATCATTCAGTAAGAGGGAAAAAACATGCTCTCACTGAGCAAAACCTTAAAATTCTCCATTTGTCATGAAAAACTACATCCAGGCAGTCAGATGGGAAGAAAACAGCCCCCACACACCCCAAATAAGTTTGATAATTACAAGTTACTTACTTACTATCATCACAATGAATTATATAAAAACCATATCACACTCCCCATCTGCCAGAGCATTTCTCTAAATAAGTGCCTAAATAAGTTTATCTAAGAAATGGTAGAGGTGTTTATTTGATTTGATTTACAGAAATGCATCTTTGAACAGATGAAGTCTGATTGAAAATTAAAAGAAAAATGAAAAGAATATATAACATGTACAATAACTTGTCTACAGTAGAAAAGGATGCTTTAATTGCACCACAGTGGTGCTTAGTCCTGCAGAACTGCATTAGTCTGGTACTGTGTTGTTGTCTGACTATGAATCTAAAGTAGGAGACAATTAAGTGACTCAGTGTTGTATGAAAAATTACGTCACTCATACATTTAAAGGTCCCATACTGTATAAAGGTAGATTTCAATGTCTTATTTGATTATAAAGCAGGTCTAGGTTCTATATTAATACTTTGAAAGTATCAAAGTGCTCAGAAATGCAAATGCCAATCTGATTGGCTCACCAAACTGTTGTTGCTAAAGAAGCCTGAGAGAGGAGATGTAAGACTACACTGAGATGGTTTTTGGTTGGTAAAACCACAAATATATTTTCTAATAGATCAACACTTCAAATTAAACACAGGAGAAGGGTAAAATATTGGACCTTTAAATCCCACATTCACTCCAGATGCCCATTCCACTTTGAAAATGCAGAGTTCAGTAAAAGTGAATGAGAATTCCTAAGAATTGACCATCTACACTTCTCAGAATTAATGTGCTCAGACCAACTGTCAAAGAATCTCTGCCTATGTCGACCACTTTAGAAAAGTTGATTTCCCATGGGGAAGATAAAACCACTATAACTTAATTTTCTCCACCTTTAATTTAGGAAAAAAACTATCTGTCAGACATTGCAGATCATAGTATCTGAGTTATTTGCAGGGAATCATAGTGCCCCCTATGCCTTAGGGGTTAAGACGTCATCTGTGAACTGTAGTGTCCAAGCTTCAAGTCTGGACTGGACTTTTCTTGACCCTTCTGTAAAACTCAGTTTCTACACTATCTGCACATAGTAACTTCAGTATGGTTAACATTCAATAATGGTTGTGCTGACATTTAATAAAAGCTGATGAAAACTGATATCTGGTCTCCTGCATAAAAAACAAACATGCTACATGCACCACCCCAAATCTCCATGACTGTATGCCTGAAGTGCGTCCTCCTGCTGCCTTACTTTGGAGTTAACACAGGCACAGGGTGCATATTGTGCAAGTGCATTACATCCAATATGGACATAATTCTCAGGAATACTGGGATGTGTGGTGAGAGGAACAGCAAAAACTACAGTCTCAGCTACAGCCAAGCACCAGTCTAGACAGTAGAAAGAAATAGAAAGAAGCCCTCTTAAATTTACTGGGCCAACTGGTGTCCTAAATCATCCCTGATGAATGAGTCCCTGTAAAACCAAACACATTCAGCAGGACAACCACCAAAAGGTCTAGTAATGACAGGAGCTTCAGTTTTACTGTGGTATTTGCCAAGTAACAAATTATGTTAGTGGCTAAAACAAAGTGCCAAGTCACAAGAAATGTACAATGGTACTGAATCTGTCTGAAACAGGAAGTAAAAGAGTTTTTTCTCACAGTTGTTGGAACACTTTGACACTTAATATCATCTAATAAAATAAGTTACCTATCATGACAATTGTGTGAAGCTAAAACTAGCTAATGTTGATCAAATGTTAGCTCTAACTTTTCAAATATGTAGCTCTGTGGCTATTGCTTTAGTTTTACCAATACCTACTTCTTCACAAGACACACTGATAACAGAATATTCCAAAGCCCTAAAATAAATCTTAGTGGAAGGACTGACTCTCAGATGGGAACAATGGTAATCAAGCTTGACCCCATTCTATAAAAATCTTGTATTTGTCAGCCAGAACATCTTGGAAGCTGCTATAAGACTAACAACAGTGGGCCACAGTAATTAGGCAGGCTGCAAATGAACACCCATTTACAGCTGCGGAGGCACCCATCCAGTCTGTTGCCACAGCCCTCAATTTACATAGTCTAATAATAATCCAACCTTAATCCTCTGTTCCACATGAAGATGGTTTTAGAGATGTTGTCTGCAAAAAGAAACAGTGTTAGTCTCTTGGAAAGTTTATTAACAGGAGTCAATTTAGAAAAGAAAAATGGATGTTTTGTAATGCAACATAATGGAAGACAGTAGTCATCAAGCACACACAACCTTCTTTCTGGAAGGCAGTAGCCTATTGTTTCATTATTAAACAATACCGTTGAGCCACTGGATATGAGTTACACATAAAATACACAAGGACTAGGTTATTTGCAGTACTGCACATACAACATCCTGCCTATAAGTAGTGGTGGAAAAGTCTTTCAGGAGCACCGGGGCATTTCCCAGTGGCCTGATGCAGTAATATAACAAGCAGGAATGAGTTGACAGGCCTCTTGATTCACCTCACCTGTGTATGACACTTAATTGCTGTAATAACATACTATTTCTAAAATTTATAACCATTATACCATACAACCATTTACAATTGAACACATTTTTTATGACTCTGCGCTGGCGACAGCATTATGTTTTGGGATTGTCCATCAACCCAGACGTCCATCCGTCCCATTCTTGTGGACACAATATCTCAGTAAAGCCTTGAGGGAATTTCCTTAAATTTGGCGCAAACATTCATTTGGGCTCGAGGATGAACTGATTAGATTTTGGTCATCAAAGGTCAAAGGTCACGGTGACTCACTAAACAGATTTTTGGCTTTTTGATTGTCATATCTCAATACCACCTTGAGGGAATTTCTTTAGATATGGGACAAAAATTCACTTGGGCACAAAGATGAACTGATTAGATTTTGGTGGTCAAAGGTCAAAGTTCAAGATCATGGTGATCTCATGTTCTTGCATGTTCGTGAATGCAGTATATTAGAAAATGCCTACAGGAAATTTCTTTACATCTGGTACAAACATTCATGAGGACTCAAAGATGAATGGAATTCAGTTTGTTGGTCAGAGGTCAAAGGTCATTGTTACCTCACAAAACATATTTTTGGCCAAAACTTATAAAGTCATACACTAATTATGACACAATTTAACTCAAATGCCTATAAGGATAAAATGAAGTGATGACTTTTTATATCTAAAAGTTCAAGGGTCAATTTCACTGTGACATCATAATGTTCTGCAAAAACAGTTCTGGCCATTATTCAATGCTGTAACTCAGGAAGGACAGATTGTGACCATATTTTCTTCAACTTGGCTGGTTGGTGGAGGGATACAACCACAAAGTGTTAATTCTAGTTTCATAGGCTAGTTGTTGGTCAGTCACAAATTTCTGTATTTTGTAATCCGGATAACTTAGTCACTAGTCACATATTTAATCACAGGTGTTGAAAATAATGATACAAAGCATTGGTAAGGACTGGATGTCATTATTCAGAGGACACGTCTAAACAATCAAAGTTTCATTGAGCAGCCAGGAGGCAGCTAAAGTATGGACACCGTGTAGGAGAGTCAGCCTTACTGCCACTTTATCCCATCTTTTACTGAAATGAATGGGTGCCATGTTTAATGGTATTCAATTATTGAAATGTACCCATGAGCTCACTATACAGTAACTTTATGATGCACAAAAATAACATTATTTCACTACATTGTACATTGTGTATTTACCAAGGAGGAAAATTGTCTTGGTTTAGGTTTGCTAAATGTTTTTAAATAGTGAACATTGTTGACTTGTCACAGAGATGTGAAATTCCAAACATCATTAATTGCTGCATTGCAATTTCACAAGAATAGAGTAAGGACCATCATTAGCATGTCAGTCCTGCCATTAATGTGTTTTTGCTCCATTTGAATAGAGTCAGATCATCCAGGACACATCAGGAGGACGCTGGAGTGACAGGAGAAAGGGAGGACACGGGAGATGAGATGGTTATTGACATAGATGGAGAGAGGTCAAAGAGGAAGGAGAGCTGATGGGAGGATTTAATGTCATAACAAGGACAGCAGGAGGGAGTAAAGGCTAGAGAGAGAGAAAGATAAGGATGGCTGGATTAATGACGTGAGACAGGAACTGGACAGAGAGGGGGTGGGGGGGCAAGGAGAAAGCAAAGTAAAAGATAAGTAAGGACAAGCTTGGTGGTGGATTTTCTTTTATAACTTGGCTTTACAATGTTACATCAGCAGAGAAAGATCGGTGAAGAGCTCAGGAGAGTAGCTGTGGTTAACCTCACAACCTCTATACAGAGCAGCACAGATCTGCATTAATAAATCAACCAGTCAGTCTTCTTCCTTGAAATATATATGCTTGTAAATCAGAAACAAAAACAGTATTTGTGAAAGTATGAGAAAGAAAGTATAAATCTCACCTTTGTGAGACTTGTCGAAGTCAAATTGCTCATTGTTGCCACTTACAGCCGTTACAGGATGAAACATTCACCACTGTGGTTCCCACCAACTGTCAACTAACAGTGGGCAGGTGGCAGTAATGAGCCCAACATGGCCTGGCACACCGGAATGAGGCAGAGAAGACGACTTGGACAAGTGACACAAAGTTTAGCTATATTTCGGCAATTATATGTGTGGTTAACCACCACCTCCATGGTGCTGGCGGTCCTAGTGTTAAGGGATGATTAAAATCCAATTTTCTTTCTCTTTGGTTTTCTTCATTGCATATAATTCTACCCATTATATTATTAGACTATTCTATACCAAAAGTGGATAAAATATAATTATTGAATTAATAAAATGTGTTGATTTAAACTTTAAATTGTTTATAACTCCTTTCTATTCTTAATTTGTGATGATGTTTAGTTACTTATCATTAACCCCAAATTCAGTTTTTACAGTGTATTAATGGGCAAAAAGTAGAACAGTGAAAAAGAAAATAAGGCAAATAACATTCAGTCATAATGAATGGAATACTTTAAGTTTCTTTAGACATAAATCAAAATATTGATCAGATGCAAATTTTGACCAAAAGATGATAGTGTATGGCAATTATGAAAATTATTACAATGCAAGGCAATCCATCCATTTCACTCAAATCGGCATATATAGACCTCATTTCCTGGCAAACTATCCAGTTTTTTAGTGTGAACCAAACTGTTGGACCGTCTGACATAGAAAATAGAAAAGGCACAATATAAAAATTCAAGCCAACTAATTGCATGCACGAAAGATGATGAGAGTCAGAGGGAGCAAATATAGTGAATCAATCATGGAAGATTAAATGGAATGGTTTCACCTACATTATGCAAACTGTGTCAAAGAAATGTTATCAGCTTAAATCATCAAGTGGAGCCGCAACAGGGAACATGCCTAATCAAGATGCTGTAGATTTGCCGTGTCTAAATCACTGCTGCCAGGCTTAATCACTGGTGGAAAATGTTCTACACCCACAGGGAGGGGCAAATCCGAAGGAAAACATGGCAGGAGCATCCGTGTGTCCCCTACAAGAGACATTTTGAAGCCTGGAGTGTTGGGTTACCACTAGCTGGGCTGATCAAAGGGGAATAACCCTCGTTGGGGCTGTGGTGGAGAAATATAACTTAAAATAAGCAAAATGATATGCCTAAATTTCCCTTGTCAGGATTTTTAAAACAAATAGTTGTGACCTAAGAAGCTTTGATCATGGTTCCAAAGCTTGGGGCCCAGGTCAGATGGACCCATGGAAAACCAAAGGCCTCTGATTATGGGCTCCAGCTCCACTCCACACCAGTCATTACATGTTTAAAATGTCTTTAACTGGTAAACATGAGGGTAAATGGTTTGATGTGAACATTATATTGTTTTATCTTCTATAGGAAAAAAAAACATGAATATGCCTCTGTTTGTAAGGAGAGGCAGTGGTTACCATGGTCCCAAAGCTTGGGGCGCAGGTCAGGGTGACCCATGCAAAAGCAAAAGCCTCTGATTATGGGCTCCGGCTCCACTCCATCACTTTTACCACGTCACAGGTAGGCCTACATGTCAATGGGGTATTCCAGAAAGCAGACAAGCGGAACAGGAGATTGAAGCCCCAGGGGAGGACGTATTTGCAGTCGGCGTGATAGAAGCAGAGGGGAAACCCGGCACCGTAGAACTGCTACTGAAGGACGGCTGGATGGTACTTGGCTCCATGTGAGCCCTTTGAGCCATTCTTGGCCAGTAGTTAATTTAAGCTGTGAAGGAGCAACCTGAAGTTGAAGGATGAAGTTTTGAATTTTGTTTTTTTTGTTTTTTTGTCCTGGTGGCTACTGTTCATTAGTTCCCCTGTGTTCTGTTCACTGTATTCTGCTGGTATCTAAATATTTAAATTGTTAATTATTACAAATTGAATGATTGAATGATAAAATAATAAACAACTTAAACTAAACAAGCAATTTCCACCTTTATTATCAAAAGATTTCCTTCTCTCACACCCTAATCAAATGTTTTTTACCAAAACACGCACAGTAGTTTGTTAAATTAATAATTTTATTCTTAAAATATTCATTTTACTAGGCTATCAAATCCATACAGTGCCTGGGTTCAGTCACTTAACGTCAATGTGATAAGTGAACTCTAATATTATGTTTTGTAGTCTTTCTTTCCTTAATGTCACATATTTCAATTATCATGTTGTAGCCCATCTATCATGTTGTAGCTACTAAACAGTGACTTTATGATATTTTTCTCAGCAGCCTATAATTTTAAAGGCCTACAGTAACTTTCAGTTCCTGCATCTAAGCCTGAGTTTCTCACACCCACTTGTAAGATTGGGACAGCCGGCCCAGAGAATCAAGTTGGATGACATCATACCCCTTATAAGCGAACCCTAACCCTGCCAAGAAAGGCGTACAGTAGCCTATAGCTTATGTCCCTGTCCCTATTACACATACCCTCCCCGGTCTAGGTTAGGCACGTTCCTAATGGTTCTCGTCAGCTGGTGACACTGAGACATGATGCAGTGAAACTACCAACATAAGGAACTGGTTTATGAGTTTGTCAGACACATGTGAAAACTAAAACTCAAAACTGATTCACACAGTCATTCCAGAGTGAACTGGAAGACCTGTCCGTACCGTGCCAGTCCTCTTTGAGCCACGCCAATTTGGAGCCAGAGCCCGTTTTCCTGATGTGATCAGAGCTATCGACTGCATGCACATTGCTATAAAGGCACCGTCATAGGATGACTTTTCTTATGTCAATAGAAAATGTTTTCATTCCATCACTGTGCAAATGTTATGCACACATGCGACTGACTAATATTGTGGCGAGGTGACCTTGATCAAGCTGCAGTTCATGCGTGGTCAGGAACAGGCTACAAGCTGGCTGGGTGCGCGATGTGAGGCTTCATACACCAAACATCACTGGCATCATTATTGCTCAATGGTTTCAGCGAGAGAGATGCTTTTTTTTTTCCCCTGTCAAACTAGACAATCAGTGCTTTCTGACAGGCACCTGTTTGTCTGTGGGTCATTTACTTCCATCTATAAACTGATGCATAATCCTGGAAGAGATTTGGATAGTCTCACCTTTTGCCTGGTGCGTTGCTAAATATCACGTCACCTGATGCGCTCGTGCGTGTGCCTCCTGAGTCTCCAGCTGACGCAGTCTTACGACTTTGCTAGATTGATTTCCAGCTGAAATTGTTACTGTGCTTCTCTGTTTTGCACTTTTTCTTGGGCCTCCTTTGTGAGTAAGTGAGGTAGACTTTAAACTTAGCTCAGTACAGGCAGACATCAGGGAATCAAACCAAGGGAATGTGAACTGCGTGCGTACCCACACATCACGCATCATCCCGCCCTGGTACTATTTCTACTATTACTATTCTACTAGTAAGTCTACATGCACAATATAATAGAACAGAAGGCACAAGAATGTTCACTGGTGTTTTTATGTACAGATCCACAAATAGTCAGTCAACTCATTGGCTTTTTAATTCTCATACTCATTGCAGTTATCCCATGAAGTGCAGGTCCTGTTAGTTTTGTCAGCTCAAGTTAAGAAGGTCTATTGAAGTACCATCGACCACAACACGGAGGAGCTCACTGGCCCTGTGTCTACAGTGACTGTGGCCCTCATTTATCAATCTTGCGTGAAAACATCTGCAGATCTGAGCGCAGAATTGGTCGTTCGATAGGATACACGTGTGATTCATGAAACATTCGTATCTGAGCAATCCCAGCGTACGAATGATCGGCTCTTGATAAATGCGGCGGCTGAATTCGATCGTCATTAACATGTTACGCCCTTAAATATTCCTGGTTCGGAAGCCTCGCCCACTAAGGTCAAACATGGAGAGAAGAGTGACTGGCAAAAAACAAAACTTTTCAGAGATGGAGATCGACATCCAAGGTGGCGCAAAATAAGGATGTGCTTTTTGGCAGTCTGAAGAGTGGGATCAAGGGAGTTCATAAAACCGCTGTGTGGAAGAGGGTAACGGAGATGAGTTTGGCTCTGCAGTGCCCCCTCCTGCAGCCGCGCGCCAACACAGCTGTTTTGAAAAATAAAAGAATCGTGTGCCCCCCCCCGGCCACCTGGCCACCACGTTTAAAAGTGATAGCTTGGCATCACAAATCACCTGTACATTTATTGAGTGATATTTTTTTGCGATTGATGAATGCGTAATCATTCATGGATGGTGCCTTCAGACGCACATGAGTGAAATCAATTGCTCCAACCAAATTTGGAAACCCAGCAATCTGGAGATCCCTGCGGTCTCTGAAAACACGCTCACGTCTGACACGCGCGTATTGTTCCTCCAAAAC
>NW_019525485.1:1760651-1780555 GCF_002814215.2 Seriola lalandi dorsalis | reverse complement strand
GTGAAAATTCAAGCAGACCAAATGTATACCTTAGTCCTTTGGGGTAGTCTATGATAAGGCAGTAAAGAAGATCCATGTGTGTTGCAGAGGCGTTAGCAGCATCTCTTAGCGTGTGCAGAATGATGTGCTTCTCTTACTTTCTTCCACATTCCTCTTCAACAACGAGAAGTTCAATGTCCACTCATTTTGTAGCCTCCTCTGCCAAACTGGAAAGCTAAAGAACATCTTATAGAACAAGTAATTAATCAAATTAGTAATTAAACATGTACACTCACCAAACTTCATTTACTACCCTATGTTGGGCGAGACACAAAGGTAGCAATATGATACATTCTGCACAAGGTGCTGGTTATTAAAATAGGAAAGTCCTACTTCAGGACACCTACAGATTAGATATTGGACAATAGATATTTCAGTGTAACTCATTGTCAGACCGAGGGAGATATATTTCAGAATGATAACACATTTAGCTCAATCACAGCTAAACTGGATATAGGATGTGTGATGTGCAGGTATACACCATATACCCACCTTGAAATGACATATAACCACTGGCAAATGCCAGAGAATACATAACAACATAGTTTTGTGACAGAACTTCCACTGATAGAGCTGACAGTAAACTAAACAAACTTTGCAGTCATTTTTGAAATGAATACAAATATTCAGGTCTCCATTCAGGATCAGCCTGATCATATGTTGTGAAACCAAGTGAGATCAGCTCTGAGAGTTCCTGTAGAAAGAGTGATGGATCTCCTGGTGGCCGATTTACTGTAATGATAGTTCTGCTTTGAGTTAAAGAGGAAGATATTCAACGTAAATTCACCCAGGTCAATGTCATTACACACAAACTGTGTAGAGGAAATGGCTACAATCCCTACTCCTGTCCGATTTCGCCTAACTGACTGATAGAAATTATAGTTTGGAGGTTGAGACTCTGATACACCAGGAATTCTGTTTATTCCCACACAACAAATTCTTTTCAGCTATCAAATCATTGACCAAGAAGGGTTTGTTAGCCAATTTTCTGATATCAAAAAGAGTTCATTTGAGCTGTTGGGAATCTGTGACAGGGAGGGAGACTGTCTCAATAATCTCAAATTTGTCAATGTTCAGGCACAAACAATTACCGAAAGGTGTGATTGCAAAGAGGTGTTTGACCATGCCACCAATTGTTTAAGATCAAGGATATATTCAAAGACACGGAATGAGGTCTGTCTCATCACTGGAAGACACCTTCGTGCCTGAATGGTCCGTGGTTCTTTCTGTAGAATAGTTCATCAATTTAACTGAACTTTAGCTTGTCAGTTTTAACCAACTCCTTGATTAGTGAGGATGGTGGAGGCAGGGGGGGGGTCGCTGGGTCCCTGATTGGGACTGAGAACATATTGAGGGTTCACACTGATTGTCTTTGTGCACTGTCCTTCGCGCTTATCCAGACATTCTTACTCGCAAATGGCATCTGAAAGGGCATGACTTAAGGTTGGCACTGAGAAGTCTGGATCCATTTACCATCCATTAATATTGCAGATGTCTTGAAATAAGGCAATATACTACAATATACTGGAATTTCTAAGGGAGAAATAACATATTGTGCTTAGAATAAGTAATCCTGACTAAGATAAATGTACTTGTACTACTGCTAGAAGAAAGATCGGCTTGCTCAAAGAAGAAAAAAGAAATCTAGTTTCTTTACTTCTGTATTGAGGACTCAGTAGCCATATCCAGAGGCAGTATATTATGGGCAGAACAAAGGATGCAAAGACAAAAGTCCATTGGTGGTCAGGGGGAAAATTAAAATGCAAGACCTGTGGCAAGATAATAAACAGTGACAGAAAGAGCGCAGGTCTTTTTTAATATAAACATCTTGACTATTTATTAAAGGTTATGGGATAGGTGGATCAGCCGATACACACAATTTGGTTATTAGGATCGGAAAATGAAAAGAAAATAGCTTTGTGCAACCTTAGTCAGTAAGTCTTTTTATATGAAGAGGTCATGTCCCAGTCGTGGATGGCGTGTGAGAGGAATTCTGTCTGCAGCACAGAGAGGAGTGTCGCAATGCACTGAAGTATACGTGAGGTGGAAGGCATAATAACATGTCATGAGATGCATCTTTCATAGATTTCCTCTTTTGAGAAGGTCACCACAGGCACGGTTCCAGCGGCACCGTATGCAGTTGGTTTTGCAGACAATCAGGACAGGGGGATGAAGGGCTGAAGAAAGGTGCTGAGTTCTTCTACAGACTGACACAAACAAAAAGAGGAAAAAACAAATATCACCACAAAAATAATTCAGTCTTCCCTTCTGAAAAAAATGCATATGCGAATCGAGCAGCGGCAGAAAGAGTCTCTAAACACCTACACACAAGTTCACACATGACAAGTTTGTTAATGCAGTTTCAGCAGTCTGTTTATAAATAAAACAAGTTCTAATGTATTATTAATGAAAACTACATATACTTTTAAATACATGTATTTGTGGATTCTTTTAATTTCATACATTTTATCTTTATTTTTTGTTAATCTAAGTTGAGCTAACATCGTCAACAATAGAAAAGACACCAAATATGGTGAACCTAAATAATCGCTGGTGTCAGTCATTATCATAAACATTATTATTATCACAATCATTAGGGACAATTTTACACCTTATTAACACTATTTCTGGCAATAAAACAACTTCACTGTAACCAAGGTTCAACAGGTTTCAACAAATGGCCATTTGTCCAGTTATTAATTGCTAATCTACATAGCAGTCAGTTCTAGGTCTAGCATAATTTGATAGTCCAGCTACTGGGCCAAGAATTATTCTGTAGTTTATGGCCCATACTGGACTGAATGTGCTAATACAGTACATATAAGCAGGATGGCCAGAACATGGATTTGGTATGGATACTTTACTCTGTACCCTTGGGCCTGGAGTCTGTACTCAGTGCAAATAGTTAGGTTAGACAGTATCTGCTTGGGACACTGTGTATCTCTTTGTTTTGAGAATGGTCTGGTTTCATGCATTTTTCTGTAAGTTATCTGTATTTTTCTTATTGCAGTCCGCAGCTGGTGAACATGGTAAACATTGCTTTCTAAATGTTAGCACGTCAGCTGTTCTGCTGATGTAAGCTCATCGTACCTATATCGCCTCACAGGACTGCTGGCTTGGCTGTAGCCACTTCATACTGTATTTATTTCAGTTGGTGGGCGAGCATAGCTTACCAAATGTAGATCATGCTTTGCCGCTTATGATAAATGTTGTAATAAATAAGTAAAGAGCAGCTCGAGGAAGTGTGACATGGGAACTGGGAAAGGAAAGACACATTTTATGCTGCGGCTCTTTTCCCCTACAGGAAAGTGTAACTACTTTTACTCCACTTATATCTGTTGCAGTTGTTGCCTGACCATATAAAACTACATGTTTGCAGTTGTATGAAAACCCCTTGTGTGCCTTCAGCCACACAATTAAATGCAGAACTTACACACTTGTCAGGATATTATGACTGCTAGCAGAAGACAAAAGATATTACTAAAGACTGCACCTTAGGGCCCTGCTGCATACCAATAACATAAATATACTCCTTTGTCTCCAACACTTAGTCTCTCCCTGCTTATTCTCTCTATATGTCACCCTTGACTTCCGTTGTTCTATCGTTTTCTCTTCTCATTTTTTCACTCAAAGCCTCTTCATCCATCTGCAGTGTAACACTCAATCTCTTTCTAGTTAACTCTGACTGGCTTTATCCTTCACACTATTGGTTTCTCCCATATTTTTGCCGCTTTTCATCCAATCCCTTATGCTTTCACTCTCACCTCCCTGCCAAAAGGGTCATCACTCTTCCTCCAGTTGGAACAACAGCTGTGATTTGCGGTTTCACATTCTCACCGTAATTCATAGCTTTGCTGTTATTTAAATCAGCAGAGGCACACGTCTCCATTTCATGTTCGAGAAATTCATTTTGCTTCAAGAACACCAGCAAATGTGTGTGTCTGTCTTTGCTTGTATGAGTACATCTATATGCAGGGATGTCATAATAAATAAAAAAGCTGATTGCTGCTCCTCAGAAGGAAAACAACCTTAATATGAGGAAAAAATCCATTTGTAGGGATCTAAGTCCAGGTGGAGTTTACCCTTGCACAAATGTGTGCATTCATTTTTGACTCTCCATAGCTGCACGAGTATAAATGTGTGCATCCTTGCTTATGACAAATAATCAATACTTACCCACCACATTTTTTTCCCTTGTGTAATTAGATAAGCTACTGAGTGCAGGCATTATTCATCCATGCAGACATGAATCTATCTGTTATGGTATCTGCCTGTGTAACATCAGTATTTACTGCTGCCTGATAATAATAAAAAAACAACTAACCAACATTTCTTCATTTAACTGATAGTGAATGCTTTCTCATGTATCTCTATGCCTGGGATCAAGCCATGTCAATGGAAAATGCATGAATGTGTCTAAACAATTTTTCCCACTTCAAATCATTGAGATTCAAGATAACCGATTCTGCAGCAATTCATAAACAGAGATTAATATCTGAGGAATTAACAATGCTAACAGTCTGAAGCCATGTTAGCAGCTCTGGGTTAGCATGCTAGAATTTGCTAAATTCAAGCTGAGGCTGAAAGGAAAAAGAAATATCATTAATTTTGCAGGTATTCAGTAATGAATCAAAGTGTTAGATAAACAAAGAATTACCTGATGGTCATTATAGAAAAGTTAATGGATCAATAAAGTTATTACATTTTCTCGTGGGGAAAAATGAACACATTTACTTACCTTGATGGAAATCCGTCTAGTGGTTGTTGCAGGCAAAGATGTCAACCTGCTGGTGGCTTAGTTAAGATGAAGTCAGGATACGTTCTCTGGGGCCATGTATGCCTGCGCAAATCTTGCGAATTTCTTTCTGAAGCATTGGAAACTTTTCTTGGACACATCCAAGATTTTTCCACTATCGGTTCTGCCGCCAATAATTTGGCAATAATATCTGGTCCGCCAAATTATTTTGATAATAATATTTTTTTATTTTATTTTACAATCTCTGCAATCCCGCGTTTAACTATAATGCCCAAATAGAGATATACTCCCACCTGAAGAAGAAAGCTTTTACTTTCATCCATGTCACTTCTTCCCTTCCTCTTAAGCAATTTTGCCTATAAAATTTTAATTTACTGTCTTTTTTGCAGCAATTCTTTATTTCAAGCGATTATGAGCTTTTATTCTGAAAAGTTCTGACAGGAAGTTCCAAATTTTCTGTTGTTTGTTTGACAGACCTCTGAAATACAGACATACCATAGGTAATATGAAAAAATTAACAACAATTCAGTAAATCAGCTGAATGTGTAATATGTGACTGTGGGCTGCAGCGCCACATGTGAACAGTAAAAAATCTAATTCAATTTGCATTTTTATCAATCAATTTCATAAAATTAGTCCTTGATTCTGTTCTGGCTGCCATCTAATGGATTAGAAAAAAAATTGTCCTTTGTCCAAACTTACTGCCGGCCCCTGTCGTAGCCTATTCCATGTCTGTGGGCCTGAATACTCCCTGAAGCCAGTCTATATTATGATATGTATAATGTAGCAGGCTGCCGCTGGATGTGACTGCAGTGTGAATGGACCTGGTTTCCCTATCACTCTCAACAACTGCTGCTAGGGTTGATTGAAATAATATATAAATATATAAATATAATTAAGAATTTAACCAGAGGTGACATGGCTTTGGCTGTTGCTGTGATTGTCACTGTAGCCATGGCAGAGCTTTGGTGAGTACGATCAGGCTGTGACACATTACACTGGGAACACACTGCCTGCATTGCACTGCATGAGTGTGGCAGCTGATGTCGCTGAGCTGCTGCGTAGAAGCGCACGTGTGTTCTCGCTCTGCTGTGTTGCTGCTGCTGCAGCTCTGTCTCTCTCCGTAGAGTTTCCACTTACATTTATATTTTCTCTTGTCTATGACATATTTGGATTCAACTATGACACTATAGTGGAAGGTGTCAGTTTTGTGTGATCTCGCTGGTATGATGTTAATATGACATCGACAGGTCTTCAACACGTGCACCACGTGTCGCACATGCATGTCATAAAGGCAGCATGCACATGCGATGCATCCAGTCTGTTCCTGGCTTTAGTTTATACTACAGTAGGTGTACAGTAGGTTATGTTGGCTGAGCATTGTATTGAATCTAGTGTATTTCTAAACTCCTGTGGTGTATTGGTAACACATCTGTCATATTTAATAGAAGCACCCTTGTGGAGTAATGATGTCTTCCTGACTAATGTAAATAGTAGTCACAATACAACTATCATAGCCATATGCATTGTATGATAGACCCGTTGAGCACTTCATTAGGAATACTGCTTTAACATGGGGTAGTTCATTCAGTTGCTCTCAAACAGCCCCAGTTTCACGTCATGGATTCCACGAGATGTTGGAAACTTTCCTCTGAGATTCTCCTCCATGTTGACATGACTGCATCACATCATTTCTGCAGATTTGTCAGCTGCACATTCATTCCTCCAATCTCCTTTTCTACCACATCCCAAAGGTGTTCTACCAATCGATTTGTATTATGAGGCCCAAAGAGTGCAGAGAAAACATTCACCAGCCTGGACTGTTGACACAGGGAAGGTTGGGTCCATGGACTGATGCTGTTGATGCAAAAAATTCGGACTCTACCATCTGCGTGCCTCAGCAGACATCCAGATTCATCTTTCGTAGCTTTCCCGACAGCTCTGACCAGTCAGAACTCTTTCATCAACAAGGCGTTTCTGTCCACAGAGCTGCTGCTCACTGGATGTCTTTTCTTTTTGGCATCACTCTGAGTAAAAGCTCTAGAGACAGTCGGGTGTGAAAATCCCAGGAGATCAGCAGTTTCAGAAACACTCAAACCAGCCCATCTGCCACCAACAATCATGCAGTTTAAAGTCACTGAGATCACATTTTCCCCATTTGCTATTTCATGTATTTCACTGCCGTCACTTGACCGGCTGATTGGATAATTGCAGGAATACGCAGGTGTATAGGTGTTCTAATGGTAGTGCTCTGTGAGTGTAGATTCAACCACAAACACAGCAATAAGCACATCAATAGCCACAGTTTCATCCACCACAGCCAGGCAGAGCAGCTGCAGCTGTGCTCACAGCCAGTGGCTGTGTACTATTGCAGCTCGGCCTAATGAGTAATAAATGCATAATGTAAAGTGTCACATCATGTCTCTTTTCTATATTATGTGCAGAGTGTTTCCCTAAACTGAAACAACACACTGTCCCTACTAACTGGAATACAAGCATCTCAGAAAACAAAAAAAAAACAAAAAAAAAGAATTTGATTAAGACTGAGTGTTTCGTCTGCCTGCCTCACTCCCATCTGTGGCTCGCGTCTTCGAATCTTTGCTCCTGTGCATCAGGTAGTAGCAGGAGCTAACCATCTAGTTTGTTTATATACTACTTTCTTACCTTCAGAGTTTCCTAGTTAAACTGTGTCAAGTATCTATGGATGAATACCTTTAGCCTTATTTTACAGCTTATCGAACTAATGTTAGCTAACTGATGGGACACACTTTCATTTCCAGTGTTAGCTTGTCATTTCATTTACATTTTCTTATATAAAATGTCATATTCTCTAATTTTAGCAAACACTGGTGTCATGAGCATTCATACTATGGAGGATTAGTTGTTGTTGAGATACGGTTTAATATAAATATAGAGTATATTGCTTCATGTTAATAGTCTTTGTGTGTTTAGTTAGTCTTTAACCTTTTAAAATAATATCAAGCTATAGCTTCTATAATAAACACTATTTGTTTTCACTCAGGAATTCAAGAGTTTTACCTGTTAGGTCATTGAACAATATTAAAATCCTTGCGTACTGAAGGCTCAGTAATTATATTAGCAGTGGTGGAAAGTAATTAAGTATCTGTACGTACTGTACCCCCTGATTGTCCTTGTATAATTTGCTCTGTCCAGGGCTTTGTAGTTTGAACAGATACTTTACAGGATCCGTGTTGCATTCAACAGGCAGGACATTCACTGTTCATACCTGTAGATGCTGGGAGGTAAAGACTGGATGTCAGAAACAGATGGTGAAGTTAAGGTGTGATTTAAATAGGCACGAAAAAGGCACAGGAGGAAAACAGCAGTCTGTCGCATCGACAATCCCTGAAGCACCTTGATTTAGCATAAGAGCGCAACGCTTTGGTAAACGGCTGACATATGGAAGAGGAAACATGTCAGGTGTGTTTTATGTCCTCATGAACTCATGTTTATTACATAGACAGCCTACGTACAGTGTTGTTGCACCAACCTTATTCATACAATATTGGCCGATACATCCAACACACACAGATACGTCAATACCAGCACATGGCACACACACACACACGTATGCGTGCATGAGCCAAGACAGCACATGTCAGCAGCTTGTGACACTGGACAAATATCACATGTAAGCACCTTATCTACTGAGAAGTGTGTAACCCTGCTACATGTTCTGTAGCTCACAATGTAATTTCCTGCCGAACAGAACACAAACAACTCATGTATTGGTAGACAGGTTACATATATGAAAAGGATGAATCATTCATTCATACATTTCTTTTTTTTTTATTGTTTTTCTTTTGTGGTCAGACATTACTTATGATTTATAGCAGGGAAGCTGGAAAACATTGCTGCGCTATGTACCACACAAACAATATATAAATGCAGTGTACAGTCCGGAGTAAATGTGAAGCAGAGTTTGCTTTTTTTTAATTGGAGTGTGTTGATCTGTTGTGAATTGTTGCCATTTTATATACATGTAGCACTAAATAACCTACAGCTGCATCTCTGTGCATTCTTATATGACGATATATTATCTCGACATTGGAGAGTAAATTCTGTTTATAGTCCTAAAATTTCAGAATATTATTATTAGTAATATTGTTTACAGATGCAGAGCACTGATGCAAAGTTCACACAGGTCACTGCTCTCTGACTTTCCCACAACCACATGATTCCTGCAAACAAATTTGTGATGGAACACACAGTGATATTGTAGACAATAAGATCAATGGATGAACTCAACTGGCCTGCGCAGAGCCCTGACCTCAACCCCTTATCTATAAAAAATCTGGGATGAGCTGGGACTCAGAGTGGGAGCCAGACCTTCATGCTCATGTGTCTGAATGGGAGCAAATACAAGAAGTGTCATTTGTGAGTGTCCAGTTACTTTTGGCCACATAGTGAGACATCCAACACACTGTAAAACCTGCTAATCTGCTGAGTGAAAGAGTATAACTATAACCATTCTGAGTTTTCACTACGTAACTCTACATTAGTGCATTTTGAGATTCTTACACTCTGATTCTTGTTACTGTTTTAGTTCCACTAGCGGTGTGGCAGTGTTGGTTGATCCATCATGTGATTCCAGAGCGAAATGTCTGAACAACTATTGGACATTCATGAAACAGGATGAATCGTTATACCTCTGGTGAATTCTTATATGGTCTGCAGCTCTAAATGAATAAAAAAAAAAAAACATCAAACAAAAAACAAAATAAATGGCAAATAAACAAATTTGAAAATGTTCATTTTAGTACTATTAAAGGCTGAGTACACTTACTTATTCTGACTGATTAGAGCTCTTCTCAGGTGCAAGCTGAGTGAAGATTAAAAATAATTTTAATAATATAATAATAATATTAATAATTATAATAATAACAATAAAGTTTAGATCCCAGAGTCTTGTTTTGGTTAGTGTCTCCCAATTCCCTGACTTCCCTAGGATTTACATTTTTCAGTAGCTATAGTGGTGCCCACATATATGTAACAAGGTGGTTGTGATGCGTGCGACAAACAAAAAGTTAACTTCTGACCCTTTTTTGAAAATAGACTTTGACAGCACATTATATTTTCAATTCAGGAGCTTATATACGTGGATATATTGCACTTACACCAGCTTGTGCTATTCATACGTCTCTGCAGAGACCAAAGAGTTTCAGTAAATGAAGATACTGATACAGTACATGATAGCGTAGAAAATGGATGGGTTGGAAGACTTGCATAACATCCCATGAGACACGGCTCCGTCTAAATCTAAACAAGAAACTCTCCAATGGTTTCTCGTATCGAAACTCAACATACAAGAGCTGCTAAGATTGGACCGAGGCAGACGTAGAAGTGCAGGCTTAGATCATGAGCAGAAACAGTTTGATTCCCAGAGCTTCTGCCCTATTTCAGAGTAAACATCAACTTTCCAGGGGCCTCCGTGATAAACACTCAACATATGGTAGATTATATCGGTACATATCCGGCCTGCTCTCAGATCTGACGTCAGTGTAGATCAGTATAGGAGATATTAAGTTGGATATTCACATAGTAACGTTTGCATCTTCAGCTTAATAACTGCCACGTTTAGTGTCTCGTTCCCTCTGGACAACGCAAAGCTAAAATCCTAACTGCTCTCATTGTACTGTAAGGTTCTTTTTAATCAAGTGCCTTTATTATAGAGGCACAGATAAGATCCTCATTTGCATAGGCTAGTCTTAAGCATCTGTCTTTTAAATAATTAAAATAATTAACAATGTCATTACCACTTGAAGTTATGATATGTAACTTTTCAAACCATTAAAATGTCTAAGATGGTATGTGGTATATATTTTGTTGAGATGTGGACTTAAATGATCTGCACTTTTTATCCAGTTTTAAGCCTCATTTTAATGACACATATTTTTTAGGTCTTGGTTGTTTTTAACTATTTATTTTAATCAAGATAAAGGAATTTAGTCATCAAATGTAAGCGGTGGCCCTTCCGAGACCTCCTGTGTCCACCAACACTGAATTATAATCAACTGCTTCAGTGGTTTTGGAGAGGAGGAGACCTCTGGAGAGAATTTGGCTCCAAATAAAAACCTCCTGAATGATGGACACAGCGGGAATCCTGGATAAGATTGATGGCAGATGATGGCAATTGGTGGTGAAGGCAACAACTCCTATGACACCTGCAACTTCTTGACATCTCTGATTAAAAACAGCTTATTAGACGAGCATAAACTCATGTACAATGAATTAATGTGGATTAGATATTATTCCTGTCCATAGGAAATCTATACTTGGAATATCAAATGCTCACTGCACTGTAGCTTGAGCGGTAACTCCCCAATGTTTGCTCCTTTAGCAGTCACATCTTCCGACTCTGCATTCACAGTTAGATTTATCTCTATTGAATCCATTACTGACCATTAGCTCACCAGCCTAATTTGGCTATACTGTTTGTTTCACTTCTCATTGAATATTGCAACACATGACACACATGGATTAATTGGTCAAGAGAGAGGACAGACCAAAGACATAAAGAAAGAAAGAAAATCACCAAAGACAAACCTGATTGTAGCTTTATGTGTTTAACAAAGTGGCAGCAGAGCTCTAACGCAGAGTTACTGCAAAAAAACAAAAAAAACAAAAAAAAAACCATGATGGTGTGGAATGCACACGAATAGCAGAGATGTGGATTATTCTGCTGAGGAAGTTTGACAGTTTGACAGATGCTTCTAGATCATCACTGAATTTCACTGCAACTGATGTGAAGCCAAGCTGATAACAGCCGCTGTCATCCAAGAGGAAGTAAGTGACAAACTTTTAAAAGCCACACTGGTCGAGTATTCAAAGACAAAAAGAACTTGAAGGAAATAATCCAAAAAAAGATTCTCTGAAACTTGTTAAGTTAGAATCTGATCTCACAGACTGTAATCATAAACAAGCAATAGCAGTGTACGATGAATAAACCCAGATATCATGCCACTGTTTTGTTTTTTCTTCTGTTCTCCGCGCACTTTGCTGACGGGTTCATAGAACTAAATTTTAGCACTGCCCTGGAGGAATTAGTAAATGTCACTAAATGACAGTTTCAGGTCCTGATGGTTGTGACTGGTTCAGCAGATGTAACAACAAAAGCACTAGTAACCAACTTTTTACTGCTACATCTGTAACCACTGAGTTAACACAGAAAAATAATGACTCACATGTCCACACTGAGTGTTTGGGTTAGATTTCCTTTTCCTCGTCTGTGTGTCCAGTGGTGCTTCCCTCCACGGTTGGGTTTAGGTTAGGTTAGTATTTGGTGTTGTAGGATGACTGCCTGGGGTTGGGCCTGACGCTGGGTTCAGGTCATCATCAGAGGAAAATTGATCAGTGAGGAACGGACCTTGACACAGCACCAGACCCAGCAGGACCCTGGATTCACTTTTTGGCGTTGCTCCATTTTTTTTAATGGAGCTATATTACTGTATGCTTTTTTTTCCCATTTAGAGCCAAAGCTGTTTTACCTTTTTGTCTTTTGGATTAACAAGCTTTGCCTTACAGTTTAGATTAAGAGTTTCTGCCTGAGAGATAAAAAAAAAAAGACCAACAAGCAAGGTAAGAAATAAGAATACAAATACACTGACCTGTTGTCAGGTCTGTGAAGGTGAATTTAAACCCATATTAACATTTGCTTGTCAATATTGACTTAACTTAGCTCAACGTTTTTTGTAAAGTAAACTGAGTTGACTTTTCAATTTGGAAACAACTTTGTGAGTAAATTACCCAATTAATATCAACGTTATTTGGTAAAGTTTAAAGTTTAGCATAAAGCTAGCTAATGTGATATTTTATGATATTTGCCAAAATAACATTGTAAGTTGGCTATAATGTTACATAACACTAATTTAAACTAATTAATCTATTTACTAGCCACCCTTCCAGTTTTATTTATTTCTTTTAAAGAATTTGAAACAACTAACATTTGGTAGTTAACACACCCCAAGTGTGTAATTAATCTTATAAGTGAATACATTACTTGTTCGTTTTTTATTGTAATGTGACAATGGAAATATCACATTATCCTTAAGATGTAAAAAGTGACAAGTATTTTTCTTACATTAGTTGCAGTGGCTCAGTTTCTAGGTAAATCACATGGTTATCCAAAGCTTAACTAGTTGTACAGGCGTGTCTTACTGATGGATAGAGATTCATTATGGTCTAAATTTCATTGATATGATCCTTTTGTATAAGTTTTTTTTGAAGAGAGTTAAAAAATATGTATATCGATAATTATTTGCGGCCACTGCACTGCCAGTTTGGACAACTGCAGGTCTTCATGTGGCGTAGAACAGTGTCCTGGAAATTTTAGGACATTTTCTGCATTAAAATCCTACATGCACAGAAATAACACGTCTGCTGCGTCACAGAAGGCGTTCATGTCTATGGTCAGTTGGCATGTTGTACTGTATCCGTTGTCCTGCACAGGGGAATGTCATGTTTGACGAGACACTCCCAAAACTCCCACTTAATTTTTGGATATTTTTAATTAAGTGTTCAGTCCTACTGAGCTAGAGTGAATCCAGCCCAGAGTTCAGGACTCTGATTAGCCAGGACAGGACTGCTGCTGTGGGCGGCCTGTCAGAGGCTACAGAGCCTGTGAAAGGCCTTGAGTAATCTGATTTCTTTTTCTTTTTTCTTTTGGTTGTTTCTGTTTGTTGTTCGTTATGCGAAAAGGTCAGTTTGTTCAGGTGCAACTAATTGTTCATTAAAAGTTGTTTAATGAAACCCAGAACCTCACTCTGATCTGTTCATTAACTGTAATCTATTGACAATATTGAAATGACTTTATAGCATGAAACTTTCTCTGCTCTGACAAGTCGAACAGGACTGTTTGGCTTACTTTAGCAACATGAACGTAACATAACGTGAACATAAGAGCAAACCATGAAGAATAATGTACAAAGATATTACAAAGAAATTAAAGCTTTGCCAAATACTGTCACAGCTTGACATATTACACAGCTACAGTGGGCATGGTTTACAGTGGGCATGGTTTACAGTGGGCATGGTTTACAGTGGGCATGGTTTACAGTGGGCATGGTTTACAGAGGACATGGTTTACAGTGGGCATGGTTTACAGTGGGCATGGTTTACACTGGACATGGTTTACAGTGGGCATGGTTTTCAGTGGGCATGGTTTACAGTGGGCATGGTTTACAGTGGGCATGGTTTACAGTGGGCATGGTTTACAGAGGACATGGTTTACACTGGACATGGTTTACAGTGGGCATGGTTTTCAGGAATATAAATTGCTAAGGGCTTTCGGGTGAGCACACGGATGTGGGGTCAAATACTGAGGTCACAGAGCCAGCAGGTTTTATGTTGCTTTCATAAAATTATTGCACAACTTCCCTTTGCTTTTCATGTTTGTTGTGTATCTGTGTTAGCCTGAATCAGTTATATGTCATGTAACATGGAGACAGCAATAATAATGATTGTTAGTACTTCTTAACAAACGGCAAATGAGTCTGAGATACGTTTCTATGCTCCATGAAGTGGTCGATGCAAAGAATGAGTTATGCTCACTTGAATACCTTGATCAGTTATGTATACACAATGTTAATCTCTGTGAATTTGATCAGCTGTCCTGAAATCCATGTTACCCACAATGCCAATGGACAGCAGGGACAGGTAGAAAAAGTTAATTCTTAAAAAGTAAAGCAATTTGAAGCACAAAATATATTATTGATGTTAATAAGCAGATTATAGATTTCACACAAGCGCCGTGGAAGAGGCGTATTGAAAACACAATTTAAATAAGTGATTGATTTACTCCTTTTTTAAATCTATGTAGCCTGGTTAAGAGAAAAAAAAGGGTAATTAAACCGTAATGATTTCTGCATTGTTTGTGCCACTTTGTGCCCCAAATGAGTGCAGCTCAGTGCTCACATCATGTGTAAGGTAAGTGAACGCTGCAGTGGGGATACAGAGATTAGAGGAAGTCAGATACCAAAGCAAGCACTGGTGAAAAGCTGCTGCGGCTTCCCTCAGGTTCTGTCAAACATAAACAATGAATGCATCCACTGAAGCATGTGTTTCTATTATCAGGAGCTATTGTTGCATTCTAGTGAGTTTTATTCCATCTGAGCAGGAACTATAAATTGCTGATGGCTTCCAGAATCTGAAATGAACAAATCTGACAGGTATGGAGCGGCGATGACCAGAATGTAAAACTACATCACTGAACGTGAACCCAGTTTTCCATGAGAACTGAAAACTGACACTAGTTTCAGTTGATGTGTTCAACGCCTGTGAAATCTTTGTTTCTGGTTCAAGTTGCTTTGCCTCTGGGTCAATTTGAGCTAAAAAAACACAATTAAAAACAGACAAATAGCACCTGGGATACTGGTAATATTCATACATTTACTATTATAAATTCATTTCTTAGCAATGCCACCACCTATCAGCAGGTTGACTTTTTTTTTGAGTGACATGTCTCAACAAGTATTGGATGATCGTCATGAAACACACTGATGAACCCCTCAGAATGAACTGTGGTGGTCATTTGAGGTCCACAAACTTTTCCTCTAGCACCACTATCAGCTCAAAATTCAGTTTGCCCATTAGTTTAGTTTTGCGTGGATTGGGTCATAAACCAATGATAGCAGCAGCTAGAGCAGATAGACAGCAGCCCCCTCAAATGCTAGCATGCTGAAATGCTAAACTAAGATGATGAATATGGTAAACATAAGCTGTGTCCCAATTCAGGGGCCGACAAAGGTGTTTCCCTTGGCCATCGTAGACGGCGAAGGCTGATCTGAAATGAGACGATCTTGCCAATGGTGGATTTTGGCTTTGCATCACCAGCTGTGCTCACCCTTACTGTTGCACGGCTCTTGTCGCCTATCAACCAGCCAACAGTTGTACCGTTAGCTGTTAAACTGAGCTCAAATCCAATACTTACTAAAAGAATAATTCTCTGGCTCTCTGTCAGTGTTGTTTGCTGCCATGTTATTCTCATTACCAGTGCATGAATCTGGGGATAGGTCAAGGATCCACCTGTTGGAGCCATCAGTAATCTACATCTGTGCGTTGTAAACTTCTTCCAGACATGATTGGGACATGACTGATGAACGCCAATCAGTGGACTGGGGTACACCACGAGAGAGGAGACTAATCAACGGCAACCATGAGGCTGAAGTGGCTTAAACATTTGAAGGACAGCTGTAGGGTAAAGGCTGTTGGGAATGTGTTTAAATGAGATTTCAGTGTGTTCTTAATGCCTAGATTTGCAAACAATGGCATCTGTGGATGGAAGGAATGTGAGCAAGAACTAATGCACAGCTCCTGATGAATGACTATCTTTAAAAATGCTGTATGGAGAATAATACAATGTTATTTTCCAATCTTGTCTTTTGAGTGTCTTCACAAAAGCAGATTGTATAACTTCTTATGGGCACAATAGAGCCAGCTTTTTACTCAGGGTTTCTTTTAAGGGTTTCTAGATTATCACATTTTCTGTCATTTTGGGTTCCCACTGTCCACTTCTGCCCATTGTAGCTTTCAGAACATAATTGTGCACCGGCTGCTGCATCACTAATGCAGGATAGATGTTCATTTCACAGCTAGGCTTTACACTGTTGGCAACTTAGCTAGCATTCCTATCCAGCGTGACTTCCAGCGAGGAAAGAGGAAGCTATAATATCATCTGGGACTTCCTGATGGTTTGAGGGTTTCGAGGGTAGAAGCAGGCGATGCACTGGGGGAAAAGCCCTGGCAGAAACTAACAGGGTTTTCTACTTTCACACCACATTTGGTTGCCATTTCTGTTGTTTACTTATTGATGTGGATTGATTTTTGCTGTGTGGTCAGGTGGAAGTAATGGTGGCTGAAGAGGAATTTGTGCTACTTCAGTATTAAAAAACAGCATAACTCTTCACTCCTGACAGAACAGAAAACTTCCAGGAATCGAGGAAGATGGTTGACTTTGACTGAGTAATTTGGTTACTGTGGTTTAAATTTAAAGGCAATCAAATCAATGGTAATGAAATCAAAGTGTATTACTAACTGATTGGGGTTTACACATACAGTAGGTCCAATTTGAATGAAGACATAGTTGACCCTTTTAAAAAAAAAAAACATCTGGTCCAGATTTATGCTTCAAAGCCAAACAACCAAACAAGCTGAAATAAGGTACGACGACTAGAAAAGTGTTGCAAAAGAGATTCAAAAAAGTGGACAAAAATGCCCGGGTAATGTGCTGAAGTGACCTTTCGATTGCACCAGTGACTCAGTATATAAAGATGGCCGACATGCCTCCACTCCGCCAAAATATCTAGGCACTGCCATCTTGCACTAATGATGTCATTTAGAGCCATAGTCTGTGCAGTTGCGATCGGCCGGTGGAGCTGCCTTATCTCCCACCAGACTCAGTTGCGAGTCAATCAAAGCTGTCATTCAAGACGCTGCACCCCCTTTGTACAAAGGCACGCAGAGGGGCTTTAGGCCAGGCAGAGCAGACTGGGAACACGATGTTAATTGGTATACTGTATATACACACATGCACACATACTATCTTTTCCGTCACAACATCCTCCATCTTCGTCAAAAAAACTCACAACTCCAAACTCCTCAAATCCAAAAACAAGCAAAACGATCAAATCCAAATTCCAAAAGTGAGCTAATCTCTCTCTCTCTCTCTGTCAAACTAAGGGCCCCACCTCCATAGACCATGTTGTCCGAAGGATGCGGCCCCTGACGACACAGTTAAGACTTGGCTGGATGTGGCCAGTATTCAGGGATTTGCATTACCCCCTCTGCTGTTGGCAAGAATGTGTATCCTGCTTTCTTGTCCTTCCGCAAAATATTGCTTCAAAGTGAGGAGTTCAAATTTCGGTTCAGCTTAAAACAAATAATGTCCAGTGTTGCTGTGTTTCAGCACAGCAACCACGAGTGTGGGACTACACTGTGTGTAATGAGTGTAGGATCCCAGGTGTATGCAACCTGCTGTGCCTCTTATTTCTCCCTCGTTGGCACCGGATTTAACATCCGGAAACACATTAAATGACATTAATTGATACAAATTGTTCTTGAATAAAAAAAAAAATACATTTTAAGGCATTGCAGAGAGTATTACCTCACTAGTCATATCCCCAGCCGTATGTGCTCACCTTGGTGCAGTGACCTGACGTGACTAGGAAGAGCTTCGCTTATTACTGAGGCGAGATGCACAGCGAGCAGAGAGAGCTGATGGGCTCTTTTACCCCCAGCAGTGGCCTTGATACGGTCTTCACATGCACTGATGGGATCCCTGTTGAATAGAATATAATATAATGTCTTTCCTGCAGTCCACCTCTTAGTCTCACATTCTCCTCCAAGCAGAGGAGAATAATAATCGAAATATGTTTATTATTGCAGATGTAACTGCTTATCCAACACTTATATCTATTGCCTGTGTGTGTGTGTGTGTGTGTGTGTACATATATTACTTTTGCTGTGATATTCATGCAGTTTTATATAAGGCAACAATTCTTAGGCACAAAGCTGCTGTTATTGATGAAACTCCATCCACAGTCATATTTAATATTTTATCTATCTTGACACAAGATGAAAAAATACACAACCAAAACTTCTAAACCCTTCACAGTATATACAGCGCATTCAGAAAAGTCTTCAGACCTTTACACTTGTTCATATTTTGTTATACTGCAGACATACACATTCAGTTTATGTCAGGTAGGAAGCTGTGTTTAATCCTTTGGCTCTGCGAGAGGATACGAGGAGAGGGAAAAGATGAGGAAAGGATGGAGGGAGACGAAAGATGTAGGGAAATGTGCTAAGGATGGCAGAATTTTATTGTGATAGAAAGAGTGTATTTATGTGTTCATTCATCACTGTATTGTGGATTGGAGATGAGGCAGTAGAGGAGGTACATTTTTTTGACTGTGGATGATGGATCAGCTGTTTTTATGGTTGAGGGAAACGTACCTTCTTTTTTTTTTCCAGGGATATATAATCTATTAGAAGATTCTTCCACTGTGTGATGTTTAGGTTATTTTTTGATTTCCAGTTTAAGAGGATGGCAATAATTAGGGCCGTGAGGAGAGAGCTACAAGTAGCGTGGTGTAATTGTAATGCTGAGAGGGTCCAGAAGTCGGCATTGGTACTAATGGAGAGGTCTCATTTGCACTTGAAAATTGGGAGAGATAATGAGTTGCTGAGAGTTGTATAAATTCTAGATAGAACTTCTTTTGACCTGCAAGATTCAACATTTTCTCTATTGTAATTGGATGAGTTAGACTGCTGAAAAGTCTATTGAACTTTGATAGGATTGTCAATTTTAATTGCAGGGATTGCAGAAACTGTTTATTCCCAATGCTGAACTTTTGGATTAAATGTTGACATTAAATGTTGATTAAATTGACAAGGGTATTCCCTTGAATGA
This sequence comes from Seriola lalandi dorsalis, assembly GCF_002814215.2. Classification (NCBI taxonomy): domain Eukaryota; kingdom Metazoa; phylum Chordata; class Actinopteri; order Carangiformes; family Carangidae; genus Seriola; species Seriola lalandi. Next base: position 1,761,332 of record NW_019525485.1, on the reverse strand, counting down.
TATGGTGAAATGTAATGTTTTTTTTATTGAGTTGTTCCAAATTGCTGAGTGGAGGGGTGGTGCAACTGTGGAGTTGATTTGAAGTGCTTTCCACCAAGTTCACAGAGTTGGAGCTATAGTTAGATTTATAAAACAGTGATGTTGCTTGATGGTTTGGCTGACTGATAAATAAATGTCATTATATAATGTCTGTTCAGTTTGCAGCCACACAAGGAGTCAAGTTTAGGGGGATTTTGCCATTTTGTAAGATACTTGAGGTGATACAATTCTAGTTTTGTTTTTCAGTAAAATTCACACAGTTCAGTTCATAATGTTAAGCATCCTCAAATCCTTTCCATTTTTCTGGAGCAGCACAGCAGGACTATTTGCACTGCACATTAATATTGCTGCCACAACAGAGGTCATGTTCAGTTTTTTAGGGATCCGGTTACCGTAGGCTAACACATTGAAATTTACATTTCACTGAACTGGCTTCCAAACCTGAGTTGAAATACTGATCACTCATGAAATTTAGGTAAGGTTTTGACTACAGTGCTCTTACTTGGAACAGAGCAGATGTTTTGCTACTTTTACTCTTGAAATGACAAAAAAAGGACCCGCAATTACCAACTCAAACATTAAAGATGAGCACATTAATTCATCCATCATTGTAATATAGTAACACATGATTGTGGGATGGGC
>NW_019525485.1:1745651-1755651 GCF_002814215.2 Seriola lalandi dorsalis | reverse complement strand
TCACCTTCCTAAGCACGCAGCCAAGACAACACAGGTGTGGCACAGGGACCCTGAGAATGTCCTCTAGTGTCCCAGCAGGATCCCCTGACATGAACCCAATCAAACATCTCTGGAGAGACCTGAAAATGGTCGTCCACCGACGGCCTCCATCCAGCCTGACAGAGCTTGATGGGGTCTGCAGGGAGGAATGGCAGAAAATCCACAAATGCAGATGTGCAAAGCTTGTCTGTAATCACTGCCAAAGGTGCTTCATAACTAAGTACTGAGTAAAGGGTCTGCATACTTATGTCAATGTGATATTTAAATTTTTTCTTTTTAATAAATTTGCTACATTTTCTAAAATTCTGTTTTCACTTTGTCGGATTTAAGGATTTAAAGAATTTTAGCAAAAGATTGCAACATTACAAAATGTGAACAAAGTGAAGGGGTGTGATACTTTCTGGATGCACTGTAAGTGTGCGCGCATAGGTACGTCTGTACATGCACGCAGCATTCATCTTTAACAGCTATCTGAAATGAAGTGTCAGTGATTGTCCTGCAGAGTGGCCCAGATAGTTCCTTTTTTTATTTTCTTGTTTCTACGGGGCTGGATGACTCACGACTGTGACAAATAGTGATGAATGGTGTGTGTGTGTGTGTGTGTGTGTGTGTGTGTGTGTGTGTGTGTGTGTGTGTGTGTGCATAACAGAGTTAGAGAGAGAGAAATGTGATCATGTCCGTTCACAGCAAAGATGTGTGTGTACACTGCATGTCTGTGTCATATGAGAGAACCCAGTCATCCCAAAATGTGTGTTCTGCTGCTTGTGTGTGTGTGCGTGTGTGTGTGTGCGTGCGCGTGTGTGTTGTAGCTAATCAGGATTTTGTGACCAGATAAGTTTCTCCTCTTCTTTCACCTGCTGTAGACGAGCTTCAGATGCATCTTTAGTTGATGTCTAATGGAACAGATACACTTCACTTTTAATCAATGCAGCTGTCAACACTGGAGTAGAGCTGTGACCTGAAGCATCTTTTTAGGCTACGGGTCTATTTTCCTCAGACTTGCACACATAACTGATTATGTATTGGGCTGTGAGGTCTGTCAGAGCTTATCAAACAGCTCTGTGTGACAGTGGTGCTGTGGATGAATGAACGCAGTGTAAAAACTGATGGCAGCGGCTGTTGTTGTGCTGCCTCGCCTTAACCTCGATATTTCTCCCCACAAAGTTTATCTTTGTACTTTGAGTTATGACACAGCTCCACAGTTTACTTCCTGTGAGCGCTTGTCTTCTCATCACAATGTTCTGAGACTCCAGAGTGCGTTTAATAGAGGTGGAAATCACAAATCACTTTGGTGATTTGCGAAATTTTGTAAAGTTCAGTTCAAAGGTCCGGCAATTGAAATGCACATCAGCATGTACGTCAGTAAGTGAACGCATCACCACTACTGCATTTCATTATTTTGGTGTCGGTATGTGAATGCGTCACCATGTACGTCAGTAAATGGTTCAAAAGCACCGCATTAAGTAGAAATGAAAACATTACCATTCGTCCGGCCGTGACGTTCAGCTCTGACTCGGACCGTCTTCAGGTCAGTTTGAGCTGTAGCCTGTAGAAGCTCTGGACATTAGGTGAACCGGCTTTCACAGGCTTTTGATGAGGAAGTAACGTACTGTGTATCACATCTGTGAGGAGTGCTGCCGCTACTGATCTCGTCAATGATAATGGAGATTTAATATAGTCAGTTCACTCTTGCATTTTATTACCTCCTTTAATACCTCCTATATGTTATGGTATATGTTGTGATGTCTCTATATTTGTACATTCAACTAAATGATAAATGGACTGCACTTACATTGTAATTCCCTAGTCTTATTGACTAGTCCAAGTGCCTTACACTACTCACCACATTCACTCACACACACACACACACACACACACACATACATCACATCCACACATTGATCACATCCAGCACCATATAAGCATTTAACAAATAGTTTATAACACACTATAATGTAGTGTTAAGCTGATACAATACATATATAATACACTCCTACTGTGGACTGCCATAAGCAGAGGCCAACAAGATAATGCTCGATAGTACATTCACCAGTGATTTAGTAAAACACTGTAATAATATCAAATATTTCTCCATAGGATGTTGACAAATACTGTCCATTAATAACCATCTTCGTACAATGTGTTATAAATGCTGAAGGTAAGATGCTACCATCTGAATCGCTCCCTCTCAGGTGAATCTGCCTGCATGTTTCCCGGCCTCGTGCCGCTGCACAGATTCCTCCAGCACCTGCAATATTTATCACTCACTTTTCTCCATCTCAATATTTGATGTTTCCTTGACGTTCCGCGACGGTGTGAGGTTTCAGAAGTTGCCAGGTAAAAGTTAATCTGCTAAGTGGCTGTGAATAATTGAAAAAGGTGGGCTGAAATTAAAAGTCTTGCACCTTCCTTTTTTTTTCTTTTGTTCATTCTTCTTTTATTAAAAGTTCCATTCAGAGAACTGGATGCCCTTATAGATAACAAAGCCTTCAAGTCCCTCTTTTTTTAAATTATAACTTTCATCCATTATCTCATATTTTATATATTAAAAACTTAAGATATTAGTATCTTGTTAAGTTTAAAAAACATAATGATCATGTATGACCTCTATAGCTTGTAATTAAAGCAGCATCGTAGTCAGCTGCTTTGTAGATGGGTGTGTTTGGTGAGGAGACGGGTCACTTACTCACACACATACACAGAATATCCATTTGTGATTATTTGTATTTTAGCTGCAATTTCTCCTACAAACACATGTGCATTCACATGCACTGAGAAGATAAAACACGTTTATTGATATAATGAGGATTGTGAAAGGAGTAAGGAGGAGTAAGTCACACATGTGCAAGTCCCAGAGAAGAACCCTTTCAGTTTTGGTGCACAGCTGGTCAAAGGGACAGACCCAGGGTTTTTTATTAGTCACTTTCCTTAATCTGATGACTGTTTGGCCTTGGCATAGGTATACGTTTTCTACTGAGTGCCATTATACTTATTACTATTACTATACATCTGTACATGGAACTTGCAAAGTGCTATGCTCTCTCTCCTCCTGCAATCCGAATGTTACTCTGTTTGGACTCAGCCCCTCCCCGTGATCGCCTGTTTTTGGACATTGCACAAGAACTCACCGAATCATGTTTCAAAAACAAATATGCAGAAAATGTGTATAAGTCCTCTGTCTATTGAAAGTCAAGTCGAGTCTTTTACACGTGATATCACACACATATTACTCACAAAAATTAAAGAGTAAAGAACAGTTTGGTGTCATATATTTACCTAGACAACGTGTTTAACGATACACAGACTAGAGATCCTAGTGCAATTTTATGCAGTGATAATTAACCATTTATAAGATCATGTTGCTGCTTGTTGGATCAGTGTTAAATAATGTGGATAGAAACAAAATGATGGGGCGTAGTGGTCTAAGCAGGCGCCCCATGTGTAAAAGCTACAGTCCTCGCTGCAGTCGGCCCCGGTTCGAGTCCCGCATCGGACGGCCTTTGCTGCATGTCATTCCTCCTCTCTCTGCCTCCCCATTTCCTGTGTCTCTCTCTGAGTCACCACACCTTTCACATTTTAACTCTCCATCGTTAGTATAAAAATATTGATCAGAGCTGCTATAAGCAAGACAACCACTACAGCTTAGCTTACTGAGAGGTCACTAGAAAAGGGAAAGGATCACAGTGACAGCCTGTTTTACAAATACCTCCCACTAGAGCACAAGGCATGTCATGCTACACTTAAACACTGTAAATTTTAAATTCTGATTAATCTGTACAGACAGGGAAACAGCATCCAACTACCAGATGAAAAATAATGCATCAGACAAAACAAACAGAAAGAAGGACCCAAACAGTCAGAGCAGACACTCATCCAGTGCACTGGCTTCTCAGAGTAAGACATGTATGAGCAGTGGCTACAAATTAGTTGAAACAAATGGCTGATTTATTCATAAATTATTATTTGGGGGGAAAAAAAACCTTAAATTATTCAGCTAACATTCAGAAAGTAAGATCCCTCCTGTGGATTTTTCCCTCTCTTGTTCAAAAAGGAATAATATGTTCAGACGTTTTTCAGGTTGCTGTGATATTAGTTGTTTCCCTGCTGATTCCCTGACTCTGCTCCGTCCACCCTCCTCTGCTCTCCTCTCCCTCAAATCTAACATTTCATCTAACCAGGTTTTGTCCTTGAATAGCACTTCAAGTCAAGTGCACTAACATTATTAACCTCCCCCGTGCCCTTATTAACCACTTCCTTTAAATCCATGTCTCCTAAAGTCATGGTTCAGAGGTTCAGGTCAGGGGTCAACAGCCTCGCCTGGATTCCAGCATGATAAGGCTAATTATAGTCCTGATGACTGTGGAGAGAATAAGAATAGGCAAAATGTGATCAGCTGGAAACACCAGATTCAAAAAGGTGCATTATTAACCTTTATGAAAAAAAAGACATGCTAATATGTGAGTATATACAAACACAAATTCAAAGGAAAAAGAAGTACTTCTTCACTCAAAACAAAAACCAAATAAGCAGCACTAAAACTAAACAAAATTAAATTTCTTTGCTTAAATGTCTCAAATTTTCCTCTTCTCAAGTTTTTTTATTTGAAGTGTTGATCCATAAAAGATATATTTGTGGTTTTAACAAAAACATTTCAGTGTAGTTTTACATCTCCTCTCTAAGGCTTCTCTCTGGAGCTCTAGTTGGTGAGCCAATCAGAAGAGAGGAGGCTCTGAAGCCTGACTGTTTTCTGAGTGAACCAATAAAAATTTTTGCAGATTTCAACACACTCAACCCTGCAGGGTTTGATGGTGGGTCCAGGTGGGCGGAGTTTACGGCATGGCTGAGAGTGGTGACTGCTTTGTTGTGACATCACAAAGTTCCAGAAGTCCTGACGGCTCATTTTAAGGCTCAGTTTCTGAATACAGGCTGTGTGCATTTCTCTGTGGACTGAGGCTTTGATACTTTCACAGTATTAATATAAAAACCTAGACCTGATCTATGATCAAACAACACAATGGCATCTACCTTTATACTATATTGGACCTTTAAATAAACACTTCAATAAACTGGCTTCTCTGAATTAAAAAAAATTGTCCAGTTTAGATCAATTTATTAAAACAGATCAACTGTACAAAAATGTAACTGCAATGTGTAATGGTTTGTTTGTTTTTTGTAGAATAGCAGTACAAATTGAAAAAGAATAATTCTCTCATAACCACTTCATTGTAAGCAGAACTGAAACAATTACTTCATTATTCAATACGTACATCATAAGTAAATGAATTTACAACAGATTTGATTCGTGGTATCAAATGAAATGGGAGACACATTATAGTTGTAGCTTTGCCAATATGACAATTTGCTGCTTTTCTGTGTTTTATATTATTATTCATTATAAAAAAAACCAAAACCGTTTCTCGGCTGGGCCGGTGATCTCTCGGGGTCTCCGCTGTTTGCCTGACATTACAAATATATTTTCCAAAATGTCAAACTATTCCTTTTAAAATTCCTTTAATGCTTCTTTTGTATTCAGAGTGCGTCACTCCTGCTTTCTGCCCGCGCTCGTCAAATAAATGTCAATGCCAACAGTGAACAAAAGCCCGGCCAGTCGATACATTGTGAAAAATGGCCTCCAGTCTCTCAGCTAGTGCCTCAATGACTTTGGATTTTCCTCCACTTTCACAGATAGTTTGCGAGTGTGTGTCTTTTGTATCCCTGTGTGCGCTTCGTGGCTGTAAATGAAGACGTATGCTTAGAGAGCAGATATACCGCTCTGTACTCCTGTCTTGTTTGGTTGGACGAGAACAGCTGGGGACACAAAAGGCTTGTAATGCTCCACGTCGGGTGTCATAAAGCCGTAATACAAAGCTGCTCAGAGGCAGAGAGGTGCAGGTAGAGGGTGTGAAAGGCTCGGGGTGAATTTTAAGTAGCGTTTAAGTGTGAAACCCAAACAACCTGCCCTTGGTTTGAACTGTTCGATGGGACAATGTGCTGGCGATAATTAATTTCTGCATGAGATCATTAGGACAACACTGAGCAGAGCCCCACCGTGATCACTGTGTTGAGTCGGTCCTTCAAATCTGTGCTCGCCGTCCTCCTGTGCATTCACTGTTCACAAAAGCCTCAGCAGCAAAAAGCCTGTCTTTGCAAAGTGGATGAGCAGAGAGGAGATCAGGGAAAGGGCAAAGAGTTGTTGTGAGCTTTGATAGTTCATAAGTACTTAAGTGTTTCATGGCCAGTTCCATCTGGATTCTCTCCCAACGTGAACTCGAGAGGACTAATCTGTCACAGGATAAAAAGTCATGTTTGTATTTACTGATGAAATTTTGACGGTATTCATTATATGTTTTCTAAGATGGAATAGAGTTAGCATTTAGCATTTCTGTTTTCCTCATCATTAAGTCTCTGAGTTTTTGGTTAGATGGCTGAAACAAGGTCTGTGGTTAAGACAAGCTCACATTTAATTCTACCACATGAATTCCTGATGCTTTTACGTCTCTTAAAACTCTAACAAGTGTCTAAATGAGACTACGGAGGTTGTCGGGGATGTTAAAGGTCATCAGGCCGAACATGAAAACTGATGCACTCACCGGTCCACCTTTACAGCCTCGCTGTTTTTATACTGGCGCTCTTACAAACTGCTATTTACTTTACAAGAGGAAAGACTTTTGTAGAAGAGGTCAGAGCTAAATCAAACTACAAGTTGAAGTTCAGTGGTGGTGTTGGTTAAGTCATGTAACTGTGGTGTCATTGGTTCATAGCCTAACATTTGCTTTTTACTCCTGCTGATTGTATTTTAACCTTCAAAAACCAACAAAGCGGTGTTCATTAGTGGAGATTATCCTGCTGAACAAAACAGTATCATAAACTGTTGTTCGTCACAGAGCTTATTTTCTGCAATAATCCAAAAGCCAATGGAAATGTCCCATTGGTTTTTTATCAGGGGAACCTGGATGATGATAACATCCAGGTTGGCCACTCTTTTGTTGCTGGCTTACAGGGAGTATGGCAGTGTCAGTCACGTCCATTGGTTGGTCCATGCATTCATCCAACACTCCACTACTTTGGTCAAGAGCAAGAATTCTTAAAAACAACTAACTTAACAGATTTCCATCAGGCTGTAGTGGATATTCATAGTCCCCAAAGATGTTTTTGTTGACCCCCCTGATCTTTCCTCATGTGTCACTATAGGGGAAAAATTCCACAATGTGGTTTGGTTGTATTTATGTTTTCTCATAACCTCTGTATTATGTAGTTTTTTTTTATGCTGTCATTTGTCACTTTTTTTTACATGTATAGCACTCTAGTTTCTTTCAGTATTTTCGGGGTGGGCCTATGCCACATCAAATGGACACATTTCGAGGAAAGGTCTCTTTTGAAGGGTCCAGGCTATGAATTAAATTTGGTGTCAACCATGTCTTCTATTGGACATTCCCCTTACCTCTTTCCTGCCTGAGACAACGATTGGCCTAAAGCCACATGACCATTTGCCCAACCCTTCTTTGTGAAAACCCAATTGGCAGATATGGATGTGTTTGTGGATGTGTGTGTTTGCATATGTTTGGTTATTTTATATTTTGCATGTCTCATACTTACCCTATTTAAATGTTGCTTGTAATGTGTTTTGTGATTACCCTGATGAAGCCCACAAGCCAAAACATGTTGGTCTAATAATGCAGTTTTCCTGTTTACTGCAAGTGTGGCTGGAGACTCTTTAGACTTTTTCCTTTCTCCATGCCAGCAACCTCTACTTTGCTTCTACAAAAATTCATTGAGAAATATAAAAGTCTAAAGGGCAGAATCCCATGAAATTTATCACCCACCTTTGCACACCCAAGAGGACACTCCTCTAATCCCACCATTAGGTTAAATGTAACATTTTGAAGATAGCAGTAAAACTTTCTGTGCTTCTTTATAGTATCCAGAGTGACCTTTGACCCCCTGCTGATTACCAACATTCTGCAGTACTTTTCACTGGTAATATTTTCAGAGGGTCTTGGTTGTAGGTCAGATAAGAAACTTTATTTGTGAGATAATTAATGGTGGTGTTGCCATGCTGTGGATATTTATAATCCCTTATGTTTTCATCTTTATGATTATTCTTGTGATCCCCTTAAACATTTGAACTTGCACACAACAACTTGCAAATTTATGGTGCCCAGAAGAACCCACTTTAATTTGATGATTCTATAACTCATTCTCTCCTGAACATCGCAGTTGTTTTGGGCTTCATCCTTTCAGTCTTTTTAGAAACACATCCTATTTACATTTTATATCTCAACCTGCTGTGTCAGAGTGGGTTATTTCTATCTAAACAGTCACTCAGTGATTTTGGAATCGCTCATACAATCACTGATTGGACCACAGATGAAGGACGCTGGAAGATTACAGCAGTTCGCCACTTGAAATGTGAGTGTGAATGTGTTTGAGAGTGTCTGCATGCTACCACCCCCTTGAATGTAAATGCCAGATAATGCGTGTGTGTGTGTCAGTAGGGACGAAGTTATTCACAATGCATGAATGAATGATAATCAGTGTGCTAATCCATCATGTTGCCCTTTATCAGAGTAAAGTCTCGTCTCAGTGTTCCTAGGTGACAGCAGACTGCACACTGATCTACAACAAGCTCAACATACTCTATGAGGTACTTGACATGTATTCAAAAATGTTTATTATGAACCAGTGACAGAGAGCTTTACTCACCACATCTGTACAGCACTTAGATCTATAGCCTAAACTCTTGTATAAAGAACAAAATTCATTCAGCATAATTCATACGAATGGTAATTGACAAGAAATTTGTAGAAAAATTCTACCTCAAACTTAAATAACAATCATATACAACAAATATGCAACTAATACAGGGTGAAGTAAATCTGTCCCCTTGGTGAACTGTGACAGTAGCCAATCATTTGTTGCATATTTCACTTTTATTAAGTCTGCTCAGTCGGAGTAACTGTAAAAGTTCAAAACTGTACCACAAAAATGGTTTGCAGACAGTTATGGGACAGAAGTTGATGGTACAAATACTGCTACAATACTACTACTACTAATTGTCTAGGTGGTAATTAAGCTAAGCACACTCATTAGCTTGGAGAGCTTTATTCTCCCTCTACAGTAGCTTTTTATGAATGAATTGGTGGACTGTGGTAAACAAAGTGCCAGGTGGAAGTAAACAGAACAACTTAACCACTCTTCAACAACTAATTATTAGGAAAGTACATGTGAATTCATTTCACTGTACCACTTGCGGCCTTTGAGGAAATACCAAAATTATTACAATTAATCCTGAGGGGACATGAATGTACAAACATTCATCCATTAGTTCCATTCTGAGCCAAAAAGTTTAAGTGTGGGAGGCACAAGATTAAAAGTCATATGAAGCATGCTCTGGGGACCATGAACACCATGACGAAGTTAAATGGCATGTTATTCAATATTTTACACTTGGCTGAGTGGAAGACGTTGTCATTGAGTTTGGCTGAAAAATTTTGTTCCAATTCGTTTCTAACACAATTATTTTATTGAAAATACATTTTTATAATTTGCCTTCAAAACACCACTACTAGACAATTTAAGCATGACTCAGATATTTATGAATACATGTAGGCAACTGTAGCCACTTGTTAGAGAAACGTTAAGTACTGGTGGTCTTAAATACTGAAAAAGTTCAACCGATTATAATATTAAACAATAATCTTCAGTATTGGATCCCACAGTAAAACACTGCCAGTGAACTTCAATGTAATTAATAGCTAATTGACATAAACCAGCCTTTGTAAATTGGTCACCTGGTTGTTTAAGTGTGGTTTGTTAATGACCACCTTAAAGGCGTGTGCGGGATTAGCTCCAGCTATACTACTGACTAATATAAGACTATGGAAACCTGAGTATGAGAACCTGAGTTCCTCTGGGATGACAACGTTAGTAGTAAAAGTTTGCTTTATTTACTGTTTATTCA
>NW_019525485.1:1742716-1743908 GCF_002814215.2 Seriola lalandi dorsalis | reverse complement strand
CACACACACACACACACACACACACACATACACACACGCACACACGCACACACGTACGACTGTGCCAGCTCCAGTCAGATGTCTTGGTGAAATTGCTGCACACAGTTCATTTACATTTGCTGTATTTCATCTCCTTAAATGTTCCAACTGTGCCCAGACTGTCAGTGAAAATAAACCAGATAACACAGTGAAAAGCTTAAGAATTCAGTTTAAAGCACCGTCACATTTTAATGCTTAAATTTAGGTAATTCCAGCTTTTCTGGCTGACACCGTCAATTTTTTTCCTACCTCCTCCCCGTCGCTCTGTGTTTTAAATGTTAAATCTTCACATCTTTCTGGGGGTTTTTTTTTTTGCTAAATTTCCCCGTCTTTCCAACTCTCTGCGTTTCCATCTGTGGACCCTGTGTAACTGTGGAGTCCTGTGGTAAATGAATGGAGAGAGAAAAAGAGAGCATTGTGGGAAGAATACTGATCATGGTGAAATGGAGGAGAACAGAGAGGATGTTCAGTTAGCAATGCTAAAGAAGGAGAGGGGGCTAAACTGTCCCCCTCCTCCTCCCCCTCTTCTCTCCACCCTGTTTTTTTTTTATTATGAAGTCCAATCTGCTCCCCCCATCTTCACCTCATCATATTCATTTAATCATTCATTCATCTCCTTTTCTCCTGTTCTCCTCTTTCTCCATTTTCTCTCCTTGCTTCTCCCTCTTTCCCTCTCATTACTCGTATCTCTTCCCCTGGTTTCATCTCCACTTTTCTCCTCTCCTTGTTTCCTCTTCTCTTTTCTCTCCTTATTTTTTTTCCTCATGTCCTCCAATCCTCTACTTTCTTGTTTTTGGCCTGTTTCCTCTTTTTATGTTTTCAGGTTGTCCGTCCAACCCTGTAACACCACATAACACCATATCCGTAACACCCTGACCTCATTAAATTTGTTGCAAAACATTCACTTGGACTCGAGGATGAACAGATTAGATTTTGGTGGTTTAACTCAATTATCTACTAGGATTAGCATCTTGTCTGCCTTCGCCACTCAGACTTGTCTCAGGTTTACATCCCTGTTCATCCAGAACCATATAAAATATGAAGCATTTTGTCTCGAGTCTTAAGTTATGGCTATAAGTGACCTTGCCCTTCGATCATCAAAATCGAATCAAGTTGTGCTCGAGTCCAAGTGAACATTTGTATAAAAATTGAC
>NW_019525485.1:1735198-1742468 GCF_002814215.2 Seriola lalandi dorsalis | reverse complement strand
TGTGTTACGTTCTGACTAAAATGCAGTTTGGACCCTGGAGCAGATTCAGGCACAGAACAACCAGTAGTGTTTAAACAAAAAAAGTTATTGGAGATCAGTGAGGGAGAGAGTTCTGGGGGAGTGCTGGGGGTCGAAGACTCCGGGTTGTAGCAGGAGGAGCGTGGAGGTGGATGGCTGGTGCGGAGCAGGTGAGTGGTCCGAGTGGGAGGAGCAGGTGAGTGGAGCAGCAGCACTGGAGCAGGCATTCACTGAAAGCAGAGAGAGACACTGGTGAGGAATAATCCAAGACAATGCAAAGTAAGTAATCCCAATTTAACCTGAACCGTTTTAGTGGCCTGGAGCGTCATGGAACACACAACAACACAACAACACATGGATCATGGAACGATCATGGAACGAGTGAGTGAAGAGCTGGGGCTCTTACTCAGAGCTTGATGATTGATGAGACAGGTGAGCCAGGTAACCAGTGCTGTGCCACGCCCCTGCTGAGAGACGCACACATACACACACAGAAAAAAGGGGAGGAGACACAGTGAAAGACACAGGAAACGCTGGGAAAGTCTAACAGTCACAGAAGGGGCTGTGACATGGTGTTCCTGATATATTGCATTCACATGAACAATGTGATCTTGATCTTTGACCTTTGACCACCCAGAATGAGATATCATGTCCACGGGAATGGCACAGATCTACGTACATATGGATGGATGGATGGATGGATGGATGGATGGATGGATGGATGGATCTGTCTGTCGACCGTGAGGCGGATTAATGAAGAAAAAATAATGAACTGATGGCATTTTATATCCAAATGGTCAGAGGTCAATGTCACCGTGACATCTTAATGTTCTGCAAAAACACCTCTGGCTATTTTGAATGCTGTAACTCAGGAAGGAGAGATTGTGACCATATGTCCTGCAACCTGACTGATTGGCGGAGGGATACAACCATCAGGTGGTAATTCTAGTTTTCCTTGTCATTTCCTCCTCCATCGTCTCCTCCCTTCTCCTTTCCTCTCCTTGTTTCCTCTTCCCACTTTCCCTTGTGTTTTGCCTCCTCACCTCTGATGGTATAAACAGTGTTTGAGTACAGGCTGACAGAACACGCTGCTGGCGCTGAACATTACAGAGAAAAAGGTCTGAAGCTTAATCTGGAAAGGTCATCACAAATCTGTTGAGTGTTGATGTGGTCCGCTGGGATGATGGACAACCTGAGGTGGCACTTGTCTTTTTTCGGTATGTCACCTATCTGGAGTCAGGGGCAACTCATATGTGAGTGTGTGTGAGTGTGTGTGAGAGAGAGAGATAAGCCAATCTATTCCAAAAGATGAAACCACACTCAAATAAACTTATAATTTATTACATCAATATGGCATGAATTCACTGAGGCTCTGTGTAAAATCAGCACTTTTCACTGCTTTTCTCTCCTGTCCTGTCCTCCAACGTCCTCTGTTTTATTCTCTCCTCTCTCTCTCTCTCTCTCTCTCTCTCTCTCTCTCTCTATCCTCTGGCCTGATTTAGTGGTGGAGGCCTATAGCATTAACCTGAGTTAGCACCCAATTTAATCCCTCCCTTCTGCTGCCCGTCTTTATTTCTACTCTGTACTCATCGTCTGTTCTGTTCCCTATAACTTTCCTCTTGTCTCCTGTCAACACCCTACCGCAACCTCCACCTCCCACCGGTCCCAAAACAAGCTGCCCCCCCACCCTTAGGTAGAGATAAAGATAAAGAAAAGGTACAATGAAGAACAAAGGCATTCATAGATGATACAGTGATCAGACAGTAGGGATAGGTAGAAATATGGCACGTCTTATTAGCATGTTAGTTTCTTTTCTTCTTTTTTCTGCAGGCAGAATCTTTTCCTGTGTTTAATTTGAAGTGTTGATCCATAAGAAGATACATTTGTGGTTATAAGAACCAACAACCATTTCAATGTAGTTTTACATCTCCTCTCTCAGGCTTCTCTCTGGCGATCTAGTGACAACAGGTGAGTGATCTAATAAAGATATAGCAGATTTCTGGTAAACACTCAGAGAAAACAAATCCGGCAAGGATGGATTGTGGGTCCAGGTGAGCTGTGGCTGCTTTGTTGTGACATCACAAAGTTCCAGAAGTCCTGACGGCTGGTTTAAAGGCTCAGTTTCTGAATACAGGCTGTGTGCATTTCTCTGTGGACTGAGCGCTTTGATACTTTCACAGTATTAATATAGAACCTAGACCTGCTTTATAATCAAAGAATACATGGATATCTATCTTTATACAGTATGGACCTTTAAAGCATGCTGTTATAGAATCTAGTGACTCAGTGATAATGATTTCCCACCTCTGCTTCATTCAGAATAAAAGTACTGACATTTCATTTTGTGTAGTTTTAGTAGGAAAAAGTGAAATGTGTGTGTATACAAACATGGAGTGTGAAGCAGTCCTGTGATTGCAGGAATCAACACAAATTCAGTCAACCAATATAATGTTTATGATAGCTTGCAAATCTTTTTTCAAATGGCTACAACTGTTAACAGAAACAGTGGTCAAATGTGCAGAATAATGTCCAATTTTACCAAACAAAGCAATTTTCTGCATCAAATCTCTCCAATTCAGAGCCACTTTCGCAAGACAAAGTCTAACAAAACCACAAATTCAATAAAAGATAGTGTTTTTAACTTTGTAAAGAGAATCTCCTTCTAAAACTTTCTTCTTTCTTTCCTCATTGTAAGGGAAATTACATCTTCTACTGAAGAGAGAATTCGTAACCCCATAGGTGAAGTCAGGTGGAAGTGCTATTTCATGTCTTTTTTTACATGTATGTGGAGAATACATTTACCGCACGGCTCTCAGGTCAGTGTGCAAGGCATTCTATTCTATTCATGACTAGCACAGTAAGAGTCTTCTCTGGTATAGCAACCAGTCAACGCCCTCTGGCAAGGAAACACACACCGAATCAGACAGTTACCCAATGGGCTAAGTTCTTTTACTGGAACTCTCTTTATCTAAACATTTCCCAAAATCAGTGTTTTCCACATCATCAATAACTTCAACAGTGAGGTCACTGCGACCCAGCCAAGGAGAAGGTCCTTGCCAAGTCTTCTCGCTTACATTAAACGTCAGATTAATAACACTCTCAAAGTGAATAACACGTCAGGCAATAAACTATAACACAAAGACAAAACACATCTGTTCCCTCACATCATTTTTAAACTAAAAATACCTCAAATGTATTACCTGAAATAGCACTTGACTTCCTGGCAAATAGACTAAAGCCCTATTTGTGAGTTCAGCGCCCCGTACAGAACTCTGTGATTTGGTCACGTAGAATTCCCTCTGCAAACCTTAGGATGAATGCTAAAATCAAAACTTTACCTGTCATCCAGTTGCAGATTTCCTGTTTAACATATATTTTTTTGATCCCGTAGATGTATATTTTCTGATTGAAGTGATAAAAAGTTTGCCCCGCGCTAAATCCAACATTTCGACAGACTGTTCCACTCAACTCTTCTTCCTCGCTGGAGCATAAGTCTGTCCCCACCTTGCCACTCCATAAATTCCAATTTTCAATGTCATGATGATTTCTACTTCGATGTGAAATAAACCAGATAAACCAAATAAACCCAGATCATCATCTGTGTAGGAACCATTGTGTTTTTAACAGAACGACCAGAGCAAAGTGCAGATGGAACAGAAATCAAAGCCCCTCCCCTCCCTTGTGTAGTCTATTAGCTCAGCCCCACACTGGTATTGGGGTACCCATGGATTCATTAGGATCTTTCCAGTGACCAGGCGTCATGCTCTGACCGTCAGCTCACAGTGTGGGGTGGCTTTGTTTACTCAGAACTAAGTTGTAAAGTTTTAAAGTGTTCAAATTGATCCAATTGGCAGAGCATTGTGTGTCTGTGTGAGTGTGTGGACTGATTATACAACAACCCTGTGTTAGAAAGCTCAATGTTGTAACAGATGCCGCCTTGTTCAGGCCAGTTCTGCTGCCTGGTCTGTGTCCAACCTGCAGGCCGCCTGACTCCCCCCCGGGTCCCAAACAACAAGTGCTGCTGGACGACAGAGCCCTACAGGGATGTGTTAATACAGAGCTTTACCCTGTTTGTTATTTCAAACCATAACTACATCAGTGGTATAATAGCAGACAGTTATATGAATAACATTTCTATCATCCTACCAATAGATGATGTTTTTGTCATAACTTCCCCTCTGAGTGTCTTTCTTATTCCCTGTTGTCGGTTTCTGTTGTTGATTTTACTTCCTGCCCCACCAGTGTATTTCCCGCCTTTTGTGATTGCCTGCCCTGCCCCAACAGGCCATTTTCACGCTGTGCATCACAAAAGCGGAGGTAGTCAAACGCCGTGGGTGTTTAGATCCGGTTACCTTCAGTGCCTGAAGCCGGTCGGTAAAACCCATAAACGATGGACAAAATTATTTTCAACGAGTCACTCGGCGACTTGCTGAAGACTACAATGGCTGATGTCGACAGAATCGTTTTCATTAACATCAAGTTTTAAACTTGAGAAATGCTACAAGTTCTTTGTCGAAAACCACTTATTCGGCTATCACGGTAAATCCCCTGATGATAGGCTAACGCTAGGCTAACATTAACCGGTTAACTTCCTGGGCTAACTGTAAGCAAGCTCACTGTTTAAAGATCTCTGGATATGTTCAGTCATAGCTAGTTTTACTATTTCAAAATGTTTTTTAGTAACAGATTCTAATATTTTCCCCTTTGCCCAGATATATGCAGTGTGTCAGAGATAGTAGATTCGGGCACGATGCCACAGATCAATGGGGAAAAGAGAGCAGCCTTCACCTCCAGGTTGCCTATATGAACAATTGCCATGTCCAAGTAAATTTAGGCTACTGAGGTTGCAGTCTGTTCTGATGTTCCCGTGTTAAAATAATCTTAGGTTGCATGTCTGATGCTGCCTGTAAGGAGTCAAAGTGCAAATGAATTACACCACGTTTCCTATGCTCTTGATCTCAGGTTGATCTGTTCCTGACCTTATACCTATATGTTTGGTTCTTACTCCTGCCATTACTCCTGACTAAACACCAGCTTTGGAAATGGAGTTTAACATCTGCCACCACACTGTGGCAGCCCACAGCCTTAAACAGGATAGGTCAGATGCAATGGGAGGTGTATCAATAGAACCTGAAATCAACCTCAATTCAGGAGACACCAAATGAATTATTTTTCCTACAATGTGTTGTAATAATCGTCTTGTGTGTGTGTTTCTCTTCCCATAACAGATCACGTCGGAAGCTGCCAAGTTTCCCATAGTGGTGAGGTCCACTTCTAGTTCATGTGCTGCGGGAAGAGCCCTTTAATCATTTGGTTAACTTCACGCCCAACTACGAGCACGTCATGAGTCTAAAGGTATCTCGTGAACTCTCTGCTGCCATAGAGGCAATTATCAGGGAACAGTCAACACTACTTATTGTACTTGACACACTTTTAACACGGGAGTCTATGGGGACTGACTCACTTTTGGAGATTGTCATTAGAGGACCTGCAGTTTTTGCCACTTCAGTGTTGTCTTCGTTTTTCTGCCCTGGAGGTTGCCGCTTGGTCTACCCCAAGAGGTGTAACGCTCAGGGTTGTATCTCAGGCTGTAACTTGCCGAGTCAGTCAGTAATTGAGTTTCGGGATGATCCCATGTCCACTAAAAACATGACCAAAGCTGTTTTTTTTTTTCCTGCACTGAATTATAGAGGTAAACTGAAAGAGTTATGCTGTATTTGTAATGTGCATTGACTTTTAAGATGTGCATTAAATTAGCATGAGAAGAAAAAGACACAAATGTCTGCCTGCTACATAAGTAAGCGAAGGATTAAGAACAGGAGCCTGTGCAGGAAGGTACTGAAGATAATTTAGCTTTATTTTATTTTCTATGCTGGAAGAAAAAATAACATGGATTTTGTGGTTTGCATGAGGCAGATAATTCAATTGAGCTCTCCTACCTAAGCTTACCGCTGAATAAACAGCTGATCCTATATGCACTCCTAACAGGGATGTGTGCCAGACGGAGGAACGCTCAGGTGTAACACACCAGACAAAATAATTCACAATTGGACCTTAATTCTGAGGTTAATGAAACATTTCCCCAAATAATTGTCACTGTGGTATAACACAGTCAAAAAGAAACAACAATGGGAAAAGTACAGCAGAGGAAGGATATTTCACACATGTACTCACAGGAAAATAGAAATAAAAAGCTTCATTTGTAAGTGTCTGTTCACACAGCTGCACAACCCCCCCCCCCCCCCCCCCCCGCTGCTGCTGCACGCTATATTAAAGTGTACTTGCATTAATCATGCTGTGTGGTCGTATGTGTTCACTCATATTACATGTGGATGTAAAAAGCTAGCTGCTACGAGCTAAAGCACTACATTTTAGGTCACGTTCACTGCTGTAGTTCTGTTGATTTGGTCTGGAAAAAACAAGATACAAGCTTTCAGTCACTCTGGTCCATTTCATCTTCACACTGACTTTCTACAAAAGAATTAAACATGAAGTCATACGGACGGGTTTTTTGGTGATGTCATCCTGCATCATCATCACCCCATGAAGGGAAATGAAAGTTCTGTGTCTGACATAAGTCATCCTTGCACTTCACCTTCTGTGTTTATTTATCTTTTCTGGTGTCTCTAAGAGCTTGTGAGGAAATACGAGGTCATGAGGATTTTTAGCTGAGACTGCAACTTGATGGACAAGTAGAAACAGGACGGAACAAGACTAGTGTCAGACGGTTCCAGCTTTTTATCTGTTTGCTTCTGTCCTCCTCTCTGTGCTCATGTATACAGTATTTTAATACAGCTGAATTCCCAATAAAAGCTGTTGTCATTGACATGTTTTTTTTTCTGTTTGTTGTCAGACAACAGAGCAAGTAAAAATAGTCACTGAAACGCACCTAATTAAGAACCATGTTTACTTCCAAGCTGCTGAGAAAATCCTGATTTAATAACTGCAACGTCGTCTGACAAAATCACCAAACACATCAGTTAAAGACAAAGACTGAGCTGTGATTTCGGCTCTGTGTAGATGTGAAATGATCGCTGCATGTGGCACCAGCTGCAGACTTGTTGTTAGGGTTAAGGTGAGACACCTTTACGGTTTTTGGCTCCAGTGCATTTGGTTCTGAGTTAGAAGTATTCATCTTGGTGGCTAAATGTTTCTCTGAAGATGTTCTCTTTCTTCTGCTAAGGTGACAATGTTATGTTCAGGCCGTTTAATTTCTGGTAGATGTGTTTGAACTGCTACTTTTGAGATGCAG
>NW_019525485.1:1729005-1734621 GCF_002814215.2 Seriola lalandi dorsalis | reverse complement strand
TGTGCTGTGACACAGAGTTAGCAGTCGTCTGGTTTCTCACTCTCTGTGCTGCTGCCGGCTCGTGAGCATGTGATTGACTGAGACTGGGGTTGTTTATTACTTTTAAATCACAGACATCAGAAAAAAAAAAAAAACATGCTTTTGGAAACTTCTAGGTTCAGTGATTGTGGAGGTTTTTTTTTTTTAACTGATGCTCTGCCATATTTTCAAAGTAATGAAGGTCCACAAGCTTTCAGAAATGTAATATTCTTATCTTTGCTGCATTTGTGGTTTGCCAGTTTGCAGAGCTGCCTGCTGCAGCTTCAGACTCTGAGATATTACAAAGACCAAATCTGGTTCTAGAAATTGAGGATTAAGAATTTAAAAATTAAAATTTGTGTGCAAATATTCAATACTGTGTCCTTAAATGCACTACTGAAGGCTCAGTGTGGCTTTAATATGTCTGTTTGTATTCGTGGTTGTCTGTGTGTAGATCTTGTAAATGACAGAAGTGTGTGTGTGCGTGTGTGTGTGATGCCTATCAAAATAAAGTGAGACTACAATCTTCTGTAAAAAGGAGTTAAATCATTTGGCTAAGTCTAACATGGTTTTTTTTTCAGTACAGAGAAAAACCTAATTAAACTCCATTAACTGGAACACTAATTTAGTGCCTTAAGACAATCTAATTAAGATTTAAATAAAAGCTGAATGACTTCATTTACTATTCAAACACACAGACAGCAAACACAAACAGATAAGGGGGATGACAGACATTACTTTAATATGGGCAATGGCACATACACACAAAATATTGATGCAATTTATCTTAATTACAACATGATGATGAGAAGAATGTTTATTACTGGCTCTGCATTACATGAGCTGTGTGTGTGAGGGCGGAGGGAGGATGGGGGGAACAACGAGCTCAGCAGGAAAACAGATGTCGATTCTGTCGAGATACAAACATGAAAATATCTCTTCACAAAGGGTTTGTGAAACACTAAAGTAGCCAACTCAGTATGATCGTTATCAGAGAGCATGAGAATTTTCAAGGTTGTCAGATGGTTTGTGGTGTTAAAAAAAAATCAAAACAGTAATTTATAGCTGATAGGACCATATAGCTGCAATACAGCATTTTATTAATATCTATATTATTTGGATGTTCAGATCAGAGCTCCAGTTCTGGAGGCGATGCATCTGACACAAAAAAGAACCCTGGACCGCTTCAGGGGTCGGGGTGCGAATCCTCTGAGCATTGAGAATAACTGATCTAACACCAAATCCAAGCACAATAGTTCCACATAACACATGAAGGGAGCCTGTGAATACACAAAATACACAAAATACACAAAATTCACAAAACACACTGCCCTGTTTGTGTTGTGTAAAAGGAATTGGAGTCGTCTCTGTGATCTGAAACACTGTGAATTGAATTGATGAGTGCAGATTAAAAGGATGTGTAGCATCATTTAATGGATTTAGGTGATTTATGTTTCAGTTATTACTTTGTATGTCACGTAATACAGTTTGGTGGTGTTATAGTGTAATAGAAGTCACTGGATTTAATTTATCCTAGGAGTGAACAGTAAGGAGATTAGCTTGGTCATGATTGTTGTGTTTTGTGTTTGTCTGTGTCTGTTTGTTCTGTTCTCAGAAAGCTAGATAAGATTTATCACTTTAAACATATTCTGAACTTCTCAAAAAAAAATCTGAAAATTAACCATGGAAACATTTTTACTGTTGGTAATAAAAAAAACTGAAACTGCTGATGTACTACTGACAAACGATTTCCATATCATAGCAGTATCAGACGCAGGATGTCGTGCCAATGATAGCGGGACATAAATATTTCTGGGTGGGACAGAAATGCTTTTTACATCCAAAACCATATACCTGTTGAAATTACATGGGACCTTATGTCAGCTGAGTTAGAAGTGTAAATGTGCCTGCATCAATTCAAACCATTATTCGATGGATAGCTTTGGAAAAAAAAGAAAGAAGTGATATTCTAGGTTTCCACATAGCGTGGGATCATGGGAGTTGTTGTCTTCACCTCCATTGCACTCAGCTTCTCCTGGTTTGGATTCCTTCAGTGTCAGACGTTCAGGAGGTTTTTTGCAAGGAGCTGAATCGTCCACAAAGGTTTCCTCCTCTCGAAAACACAAAAGGCCATGTGATTATAACCAGTAAAAACACTGAATAAAGCAGTTTCATGTTAAGAATCAGTCTGTTCGACACTGTTCAGGAGAACACCAGGGTTCAGAGAGGCGCTGCGGGCTGAGCTGCTGCTAGCTGAGCTGCTGCTAGCTGAGCTGCTGCTAACGTCTCAATGATAAGTTAAGATGCAGACGTCCAGTAACTAAAATCCTTCATCAGGTTAAAAAAAAAAAAAAGATCTAAAAAAAAAATGTATCATAAAGATATGGCTAAAAACTGCTTTAAAAAGTCAGTTTTGACCACAACACTGATGTGCACAGGGGATGTGATGTCATTGACAGGCGACAAAATGAAACGGACCATTATCATGATTAAAATCACAGATTTCTCTGGGTTTGAAAACTGCTGGAAACATTTGGGATAATGTAAGTACATAACTCAAATAATACATAACATTGCATAACAATTTACATACTGTATTATCACTTTAATCATGGGTCCTGATTAGTAATGTCCTATAACATCTTAACGAGACTCGTGAAAACGCTCAGGATTAAATAACATGGGAACACACTTCAGTTTGCATCCAAAACCAAAAGACCAAGGCAGATAAACACAGAGCGTTCACATTCGCAGAAAAAGAAAGAAAACGAGATAAGAACAAAAAAGCTCTCAAGTTTAAAGAAGCAAGTAAACAATCACGCAGAGACAGACACTGTGAACCGACACTCTCCTCTCAGAAGAAGCCGTTTTAATTGTCAGCCGCCCGCTCCAACTGTGACGTTTATCAAACCAAACTGTTGCTGTTGTTGTTGTTGTTGTTCATCCCACACACAGATTACTTAGTTAGATGACAGGTCATCCCATTCGTTTTCATTGTCAGGAAAGTGACCCTCCTGATGTCAGCCATGAGCTTGTCCATGCTAATTATTTGATATAGAAATCTCTCATCACAGTGAATAAGCTCCGGCATTTACAGCCTGATACATCGATAACTACAGATGTTGCAACCGTTCACACAGACCCGACCAGCGATGATCACAGGATCATGATCACAGCTGTATCTCAGTGAGCACAAGTGAGAGAATAATAAAAAAATGTAAAAACAAGAGGAAAAACAGAAATGAGGCTGCAGCAGATGTTCAGATCAAATGTGGTGAACAGGCTCAAACACAAACACCAGCTTGATCCTTGAACATTGTTTATGAGTAAATAAATAAATAAATATATAAATGAATCAAATCTTTTGCAGCACCGCGGGGAGAGTTCACACAGAGCAGACGGAGACGCACAGTTTCCAGCTGTAGCAGATGGCAGATGGAGTGTGGAAGGCCCGGGTAACAGAAATATGGAATATGTTTATGTTCCTCTGTGAAGACAGGTGAAGAGACGAAGGAGATCAGGAAGCTGCGGGTCATGGGGAATGCGATGAGGCTGTAAGAAGAGTAATAATGGATGCTGATTAAACCCATCTGCGCTTAATCAGACGCAGGCGTTGTGTGTCTGTCACAAATTGACATTTTGTCCAGTTTTAAGCCGTCATTTTCTCCCTGTTGTTTCACCCACACGCTTTAACTGAGTAAAAGGTCTTAGTCATCAGACGATTGCTTCTCGGGAGACCGAAGACCTACAAAGACGCCAACTAAACTCTGAACGCCACTCATCCTGACTCATTGTTGGATTGCTTTTAACTTGCTGTTTTAACAGTCGTTTTGTATCAGGAGCTGCTCCCTGAACAGCATTAGAGAAACAGTGACTTTTAATGTGACTGTTCTTGTTCAGTGTTTTTATTGGTTCTTATCTACCAGTTTTTTTTTCTGGAGTGGGGGAAACCTACATGGAAAATTCGGCTCCCGGTAAAATGCCTGGGACTGGACTGGATTTAGCTATAAGGGCTGTGTGTGTGGTCTGCAAATTTAAGTACTCACAGCTAAAGAAGGATTTCCAAAGATTCCCAACTGATCGAAAGCGGCAGAGGCCCGATCACCTTCTTCCGCTGTGTCACAGTTGGTCTCAGCTTCTACAGCCACCCTTCCCTGGCTGGCCTCAACATGCGCCGGCACGGCACCGATCTGCCCGGAGAGGTCAGCAGCTGAGGTGATAGAATCAATACTTCACCTGCTGGTCTAGAGAGGGTTGTTCCACTTGGTAGAAGATGGACTGCAGCAGGTAGGACCAACCATTCAGACACTAAAAACTGCTGCTGCACTAATGATGCAGTGTGTGTCCAGTGGTCAGGAACATCCAAGGATGATCACCCAAAGGAGCTGAGGCCAGGACAGTTACTCTGGGTGTGGAAGAACAGGACTGTTATCTCAGGAGCAACTTATATTGATTGATTGGTTATTATGACCCTTAGTTACATTTTGTTGCTAGGCGACATCTAGTGGTCGTAGTAATTATGATAGGAGCAAAGAGAAAAGTGCGGTGACGTAGTATAAAGAGAGACAAAGTCCACGTCAGGAGGAGGCTGTGATGGATGGATGAATATGACACAGGAGAGCGCTGTTCAATTCCCATGTGGAAAGTAGCAGTTTATGTTGTTTCTATTATCCATGACCGTTCAACAAAGTTAACCTCATTGTTGTTGTAACCATGACAACAAGATTGTCCAATGTTGAGGAAGTACTTATTTTAACGCAAATCACGATCTTTTCCCAAACCTAACCAAGCCATGACCATTATTAGAGTAACCATGACGACTAACGTAGGTACACCACTCGAAGTACAGTTCACGTGTTTATTACTGTAACCATGACAACCAATTTATTTATCACTATGCAACACAAGATTGTATAATAAAATTTCAGGTATAGTTCTTATGCTACTCAGAATGTGAATGAATAAATAAATAATCATGTCTATTTTTCAAAGTGTTTCCTTGGTGGCATGTGGAGGATGATGTAAATGAAAATAAAAATAGATGAGGATGTGAGAAAACAAACCACATGCAGCTCAAAGGTCAGAGGTCAGCCACTCGTTCATTACAGTGAGTCATATTTGTTGTTTTTGGATTTTGAAAGTGAGCCTCTCAGAAAGGGTTTAATAAACCTCCCTGTATAACAATCACTGCAATTACACAGTCAGAGGCAACCGTCAGCCATTATATCTCATGACCCGATCCCCCACAGATTACTCACTATTCACTTCTCAGGGTGTATATACTGTATATACAACACTTCCCTACAGCACCAAAAACATGCTCTCCTCCCACCTGTGTGCACCTGTGGAATTTGCTTCAGGCCTTTGTTTGGAGTCATTTCTCTGTGGTTATGTGCAAGTAACAGTTTTGTAAAATGACATATATTAATTTATTAGTATATACTGATCAGTTTTAATGGATTGGTTATAATGTTGCGGCTGTATCTGGTCTCTGGGATGTGGGGGGGGGGGGGGGGGGTTGAGGGGGTTTTCTGATCAACGATGCTGAAGGTCTCTCACACTTTCTCAGGAATGCCATGATTTGAAAACTGTGAGTCA
>NW_019525485.1:1715275-1727899 GCF_002814215.2 Seriola lalandi dorsalis | reverse complement strand
TCTCTCTCTCTCTCTCTCTTTCTCTCTCTCTCTCACACACACACACACACACACACACACACACACACACACAGACTCTGTCAGCCCTGTCAGCATGTAATCAGTCTGACATTTTTGACAGCCTCACTGGAATACAAACTGGATAAATAATAATCTGCAGTATGTTGTGACCCTGTGTGTGTGTGTGTGTGTGTGTGTGTGTGTGTGTGTGTGTGTGTGTGTGTGTGTGTGTGTGTGTTGCAGCTAATGCATTTGTCCGATTCATGCATCTAGCGTCTGGGTAATGGTCATATTTCCAGCACTGATGACCAATACATGTTCATTGCGTGACAGAAGATGACATTATGAAGCGTCTGTTTTGACAACATTAAAGAAAGGGGGGAGAAAAATCTTTAAATAATCTGCAACATACAAAGACAGTCGGCGCCTCTACCCACATATTTTTAGATCAAAGGTGAGTTGGTTCAAGGGCTGCTTTTTAATTTCTGGAAGTCTGTCACAATGAAAGCTTCACTGACACGTAACCGCCAGAGTATTTTTTAGCTACTTATGTGTTATATATCACCTGCTTAATATTAAAAGAGTATGACACAGAGGTATAGCTGCTTAAATGCAGCTACAATATGGCATTACACACTTCTTGGCAGCAGGTATTAGTGTACATGACTACATGAAAAATCATGTAATCTGTGGCTTTTACTGAGCGCTAGTGACTTTTGATTTACAGATTTAGCCTTTAAGGAAGCGCTGAGAATAAAATATAAAGGGATGAACATACAGATGGGTGAAAAATGAAATGAAAAACCAACATGAAGTGACTGAGTGAGGTGTTGGGCCACCACATGCCACCACAACAGCGCAAATGCTCCCCCTCTACAAGTCTCTGAACTCTACTGGAGCATGAACACCATTCTTCCAAAAGATATCCCCTCATCAGCTGTCTAAAATCCCCCGCAGGTGAGATCTGGTGACTGTGAAGGCCGTAACATATGAATGACATCATTTTCATTCTCATCAAACCAGTCAGTGGCTCTGGTGTCATCCTGGAAGATACCACAAATTTTTCAGGTTTTTCCTTTAATTTGTCTGTAGTTAAAATACAAACAGCTCACTAATCATACACATGCACGACGAAAAGTAAATGGAAAGTAAATAACAGATACCATTTTGCTGGGGCTTTGAGCTGCACAAGACATTCCACATTAGTAATTCAACCTGTTATGGAGTTGTATCTGTTACATGCAAAGCAAAATTTTAGTTAGTGAATTCCTGTTGACATCAGAAACCTGCAGGAAACATGCTCATCTTCCCCAGTCCTGCCTGTTTGTGATGTAGAAAGACTAGAGGTCTAATGGTGGTGGCAGCTGAATTTGCCTAAACAGGGCTCAATTCAATATTCAATTCAGTTAAATTTTATTTATATAGTGCCAAATCGTAACAAAAATTAACTCAAGGCACTTTAAAAAGTAAGATCAAGACCTTACAATATATTATAGAGGGAAACCAACAGTTTCCACCATTGGCAGCAGTGAAGAGGAAAACTCCCTTTAACAGGAAGAAAGCTCCGATATAACTGGGCTCAGGGTCAGCGGCCGTCTGCTTCGAACGGTTATGATACCAATAATGATGATGATAAAATAATCATTATGATCCTGCAGCTCCACAGTCAAAGGTACCTGCAGAATGAGGACAGGGGGTGAGAGAGAGAGAGAGAGAGAGAGAGAGAGAGAGACAGAGAAGGAGAAGAGAAGCACAAACTATAAGGGAGAAGACCCAAAGTTAATGACATGCAGTTGTGTGAAATAAATGCATGGGAAGAGAGCGAGAGCGGAGGAAGAGAGAAGTGCTCAGTGCATCATGGGAATTCCCCCAGCAGCCTCAGCCTATAGCAGCATAACTAAAGGATGGTTCAGGGCAAACCTGAGCCAGCACTAACTACAGGCTTTATCAGAGAGGGAAGTTTTAAGCCAATTCTTAGATATAGAGAGGGTGTCTGCCTTCTGGATCCACGGGGGCTGGTTCTGCAGGAGAGGAGCCCGATAGCTGTCTCTGCCTCCCATTCTACTCTTAGAAACCAAAAGTAGGCCTGCATTTAGTGTGAGTGTCTTCAAGATACGATGGAGCTTGGTCATTAAGGGCTTTCATTAAGGAGAAGGATTTTAAATTCTATTCTGGATTCTACAGGGAGCCACTGCAGAGACGCCAACACAGGAGATATATGATTCATTTTCCTAATTCCTGCCAGTAGTCTCGCTGCAGAGCTTTGGACTTATTGGGACATCCAGTTTTTTGCCATATTGTGCCGGTGGAGGAAGGCTGTCGTAGAGACTTGTTTTATGTGTGAAGCAAAAGACATGACCCCGAGGTTTCTTACTGTAGCGCTGGAGGCCAAGGGAATGTCATGTAAAGTAACTATATGATTACATTATGTATTTTTTCTGAGGTTTTAGTTTACAGATTATAAAAGATTACAGATCATCCAGGCCTTTATGTCTTTAAGACATGCCTGCAGTTTGACCACCCTAATTTACTGACATTACCATTTCACAGCACAAACGCCCACATGCTTATCTGTGGGGCTAAGTGGAGATATCATATGCCAAAAAAAATAATAAATAGACACCAAACACCATGAGTAAAGAAGCTCATGAAGTCATTACCACTGAGAGTTAAAGGACTATATTGCTCAGTGGAGCTATGACTGTCAGTTTGGCCACAGTGCTGAAAAGAAGGTTTTTCTTATTTCCCTCTATTAATGATGAATAATAGGGGATTCTAACATTACAGACAGCTTCTTTATATGTTAGTAGTGGTCCCAGGCTGGTTGAAATTCTTCTGGATTAGTGGAACTTCACTTCCTTTCCTTGTGATGTCTGCTTTAAGGCACATTTTTGTGAATCGAACGTCCTCAGATCCACTGCCTTCTTTTTCATTGGGGCCACAGTTTCGAGTGTCGTACGCCGTGAGACTGTAGCACCATCGATAAGATTATCAACCTGTGTGGGCATAAAGTTGAGATAGCTGCCCTCCATTGTATTGATTTGGCCTTGGTGTACAGACATGCGCTCTTACTGAGTGGTGAGGTCACCTTTTTTCTGGTTCTGCTCCTCGCTGTGAAAGTCGTTATCAACAGTATTTACTTTTGTTACTTTAGTTATTCTGAGCTCTGTTTGTCTCAGTCAGTAAAACAGACAAACAGACAAAACAACCCGACGGTAAAGCCACTAAAATGAAAAGCTTTGTGAAGCTGAGACAAATTAAAGGTGACTGCTAACAACACACAAACACACAACAGATTGCAAAGCACACAGTATACAAGGCAGTTTGTAATAATGCATGTGGTTTTGTTGTTATTTCTCTCTCCTCTCTCCTCTCTCAACTCTTAAAATTGTCAGTTTGTATTGTCAGAGCAGCTTGTGACTGGTGCATAGCAAACACTGACAGCAGGACCCGCCATGCTGCATGTGCAAAAAGCCTTTTTTACAGTGGCTCAAGTATCAATTATGCAGTCAGAGCAGGAAACAACCAATTACATCAAGTCATCTGCACCTTTTCAACCCTCCCCACTTCTGCAGTATATCTGTCTCTCTCCCTATTACAAAGCCAGAGAGAGAGGCATACACACACACACACACACACACCAACTGAGCTGGAGGTGGAGCATAGCCACATGACAATTTTACAATTAGAGTCACATTCCTCCTCTTTTGGTAGAGGCTAACTGAATCTCCTGCACCTCCATCTCCTGCACCAAGCTGACACACCCGAGTCTGACCAGGCGCCGCGTCCACAAGGACAGACACAGACTGAGGCTTAGGTAGAACAAATAGTCAGACTTCAGATAGACGTCTAAATTAATCTGTTTCAGGAAACAGTTTGACTCTGAACTACAGTAAATCGGACTGTTGTCCATTGAATTCTGGGTAAATTAAGATTCTTTTTCATTAATAAAAAATGGCTGACCGAGGAACACTGTCTAACCGCTCAGCTCTGTTTACCCTCAGCAGAAAATGTTTGTATTTTGGAGAAAATCATCAGTCACAAGAGTGTATGAAGAGAGTAACAAAAAAAGGAAAATATGATTCGGTAAGTCTAACTCCTGGTACTGCAGCGAACAAACCAGCAAGAAGTCAGAGCACCTGTAACTGTGATGTAATTGTTGAACTCAGAGTCATGAAGTTTCTCAGCAGTGAGGAATACATGAGCACAGACCAGCATTGGATGTCCCATCATCACACTGTGAGTGTGCAGAGTGCAGCTGTTATTCTCTGATGCAGTGCTGTTACATAAACTGTTGATTGGACCATACAGCACAGAGAGCCCAGTGGTGGGGTCGCACCAGGTGAGATAAAAGAACATTAAGGTGAAGTTTGCAAGTGATTTGAGTGCAGGGGAATGTGATGTTTTATATTTCCTCCCCCGATTTCCTCCACAATTCCTTAACCAAGGAGGTTATTTTCATTTTCTATTTAAAGTCTGCATGATCAGATGTCCACAGTGCACGCTGGATGCCTGGACGTGTCTGAGGCACATTGATATTTCCTCTTTTTAGATTAAAAAATTAGTTTTCCTCTAGTCTCCCGTAGCATTTATAAAGTCTGTGGAGAGAGTACACACAGTGTGGATGTGTATCAAAGTGTGTCTGCTCTGCTCACCAGCGACACACTGTCAGAGTGAATATCATTACATGAAACTCTGTTTATTTGTTTGTGCTGCTCTGTGGTTCACTTGCTGGTACAACTGTGTGTTTGGAAACAGTTCATGTTTTTAACTGAGCTCAGTGGGTTTTTTTGGTTGTTGTTGATAGCTGGCACACTGAGAGTGTCATCAACAAAGACAGGATCAGAGACAGATCAGCTCTGTGCTCATATCACTCAGTTAAACATGCTCTGAAAAAGCAGATTCTGACCATATTACATTACTGGAATTATTGTAAAATTCACTGAATGACTGCAGATTCAACTGTGACAATTACTGCATCTGTCCAGCAGAGGGAGTCCCCAATGCCTCAGCTTCCATTGATTGCTCATTTCCTTTCAGTTTGCAAAAATGCAAAAGCACTGGCGCAGATAATCTTAACCCCCATCTTCTTCACCTAAGTGCCACCTCAAGGTCCCATATTACATAAAGGTAGATGTCCCTGTGTTGTTTGATCATAAAGCAGGTCTAGGTTCTATATTAATACTGTGAAAGTATCAAAGCTACTCCCTCTCCCCGGCTGTGGTTGCTCCTCCTGACACCATGTTCTGTGTACTAACATATTTGGAGGCCCAACACAAGCATATACATCTCGCTGGTTGATGCATGACGACCGGCGTGCAGGACAGGACACTCGCCACAGACTGGAGATTTAAAACTGCACTATACTGCAGTAGACAGAGAGTTTTACCTGACACTGATCGGCTTAATCAGCATTGTGTGAAGTTGTTTGGCAACAGCTTGAATGTTGAATGTTCCCATCATGTGAAACTTTTCACTTCAGATACTTCATATGTAGATCTGTTGACTATTTTCATTGACTTATTCAAAGCCTATTCCCAACCTGTTGTTAACTATTCTACTGTATATATATATATATATATATATATTCTGCTGAGAGAGAGAGAGAGAGAGAGAGAGAGGGAGTGATTGTTGGGTATAGGAAATGAATGCTAATGCAAACATAAATGCACACAGGACACAGTGAGATAACAATGTGATCACTATCCGTGGGAGCCATGACTCACACAGGGGTACAGTTTTGATACATTCTGAAATATTATGATATTATTCATTTAACAAGTATTCTGTGTGTTTATCCAAAACCTGAAATATTTTATTCCTCTGTGCCATCAAGCTCCATTTTTGTTGAAAAACGCATCGATGACCCACGCTGTTGCAGTGGGTGATATGTTGCTTCATTACTATGGACACACACTGTAGTTTATTATGACTCAATCTCACACACACACACACCATCCTGCTGCCCAAGACAGACACTCCAGCACCAAATTAGGATAAATCCCCTACTGAAAATAGTCCCCACCAACTGCACTAATTATTCCTGTTTGAGTAACTTTTGCAAAAAGTTAAAGTGGCCAGCTGTTTGAGTTTTTCTTTCTTTCTTTCTTTTTTTATTTGATTTGTTTTTTAATATTCACATCTTCAGTAGGAACCATTAGGCTTTGGGCTGAGAGCCACAGACATGGTAGATAAGTCACCGTTGGACAACAATGTATTAGTCTTTTTTTATAAGAAACAATACGAGAGAATGTCACCAGCCTTATCCTATAACAAAAAAGAACACTCTCAACATGTTGACAGACTCTATAGCTTTTTATTGCTCAGCTTGAGAAAAGAGAAAGACTATCCTTTTCACAGTAAATTAAAAGTGAGGAGAGCCCATAAAAGTCTACCATCTCTGCCGACCTCAGTGACGTACCTTTAGTCAAACTTGACTGTGCTCAAGTTAAATTTCCAGGTGCTTTCATGTATTTCGCAACCCCTCAGATTCATCAACCCTTAAGTTGGGAACCACTGGGACAAACTACCTAACAATGTAGTTGTTAAACTTAGATGCACTGCAACCAGCCACAACAGTAAAATGCCACTTTGACATTTGTATCTGTATGTAGTCTTAATATGCCGCACAGTAGTTAAGTAATACAGGAGCCATTTGTTCCAGTTGATGTGGAGAATAATTCAAAGTATAAGTATATTTTAAGTGTATTAACTATTCTCAAGTGAATACATGAATCTTTTTTAGCATTTAAAAATCACCAATATGTTAAATGCTATTATCTATTATACTTGCCAGCTTTAAAGATCCTCCATACGGCTTTACATCATGGTTCCCAACACCAGATCTTCCTGTAGTATCGTTCAAAGTAAAAGATTTATAGTCCAATGCACAAACAAAAGGCACAAGAGCAAACATACCAGCGGCGGTCATCAGCTTCACTTCCTTTGTGTAGCTGTGTACAAAGTGATGTGAAATTTTTCCGGGAGACTGAGCGATTGTCTGCCACGCATCTATCCATTAGTACTTGAGTGGCTACTGCAGCCGAAGTACCTCAAAAGAAGAGAATCGTTTCTCTCAGTAAAAACCGCAGTCGGATTGCAGGAGTAATCAGAACTTGAATTTCAAATGATTTCATTCCCTCCAGGAGGCTCCAGTGCGGCGAGGCCTCGCTGCAGAGCAACAGGCTTGAAGCTGAACAGTCTGTGGAGATGAAATTAGATGTCATACTGTCATTATCCTGCAGTCAGTGCACAGGGGCAGAGCTCTGCAGTCTCACTCGCTGCCTCCTCAGAGCTCACAATGAGATGAATTAGAACAAGCTGCAGAGCAAATATCTTTTTGTAATGAGTTTTAATAACAGGATCAGTCTGCTTTGTCAAATACTCACTATGGGAGGAGAGATGAGGTGAGAGACACAGAGACACAGCAGGTGAGAGAGAGAGATGCGCAGGGGGTGTTTTATCTTTTCTTTCCCTCTGATTGAATCCAATTTTCTTGCTTTAAATTAATTAAAACTCAAAGGATAACGCTCTGTGATGCATGCTGAATATGCAAGCACATCATGATCATGAGTCGCTCACATTTTCTCTCCAAACTACACTTTCTGCGCTCTGAGGGACTGTTTCTCTTTGCTTTATTTGAAGTTTTCATATCCATACGAAGATATATTTGTGGGTTTTTAGTTCCAAAATACAGTGTTGTGCAAGTTCACACTTCACAAGAGCAATCTCAAAGTTCAGTTCACAAAGGTTAAAATGAACTACTGAATTCTTTTCAGTAGAACCTCCTCCTACCTGTACATCCCAGCCTCAAATCACTGCCGGATTATGTTTAAATAATGAGAAAAACCAATCTGAGTAATGTTTTATGTATGTATTTATGTATGTATGTATGTCTGTATAAATTGCAGCAAACTCTTAAGGCTTTTTGAGATACAACAAACTTAAATGGTCCCATATTTTAAACTTTCCCTGTGTTTGATTTGAAGTGTTGATCCACAGGAAGATATATATGTGCTTTTAATAACCAAAAACCACCTCATAGTAGTTTTACATCTCCTCTCTCAGGCTTCTCTCTGGAGCTCTAGTAACAAGACATTGGTGAGCCAATCAGAAGAGAGGAGGCCCTCTCTTCTTCTGTTTTCTCAGTGATTGAATAAAAATATAGCAGATTTCATTATGTAGACAGCCTCCTTGACTCTTCTTTCAAACCACCTGTCCTCCCTGTCCAAAATATGTACATTATTTTCCTGGTAAAGATGGTAAATGGTAAATGGACTTGCACTTATAGCTATATCTAGTCTAACTGACCACTCAAAGTGCTTTAAAACACTTGCCACATTCACCCAGTCACTCACATTCATACATACGCCAGTCATACACTGATGGAACAGCCATCAGGGGCAATGTGGGGGTTCAGTATCTTGCCCAAGGACACTTCGACATGCGGCTCGGAGGAGCTGAGGAACAAAGCACTCTCTATTATCTTTCAGGTGTAGTTAAACTGCTGAGTTGGCCCTCCTGTGTTGAGTCATGCTTTTGTTTAATGGTTGCAGCTGTTATAATTATTTGAACAGTTAAACATGTCTGAGACATATTTGTGCACATCACAGATGGTTCCTGACAAAAGGAACATTTTGCTCAAACTCCTTCGAGCAACACACATTCACGTGCTCAGAGACAGAGGCTTTTATTTTGGTGTGTCTCTGAACTTGTTTAATGGTTGTTTAGTTTCCTCACTGCACTGGACTGCAGACCACACGTCGCTTTCCATGTGTTTGGCTGAGCAGTCCTTTCAAATGGACCAGTTCACAGTTTCTCAGATAATACAGACACATATGAGATAATGCCACTGTCGTGTTTATTCTTCTGATTTTAACCACCTGCAGTGTCAGTGTTCTCCCTGGATCTTGCAGCTGTTTGACAAAGGTCCAGTTTGGATATCCACAAGTTTTAAGTGCATCCTTCAGGTGTTTGTCTTCCCTCTCTGGGGCCTGGACACTTGTTGGCACATCATCATCTCAGTGTTGCAGGGCTCTGGTAACTCCTAACTTGCTTTCCAGTGGGTGGTGAGAGTCAGAGAGCATGTGTTGGTCTGTATGTGTGGGTACGGCACAGTCAAACAAAGCCAAGCTGTTGTTTCTGACGTCCTCTTGTGTGAATTTGATGTTGCTGCCACTGAGTTAATGTGTCCGGTGGAGGCCGTTTCGGGGTTTTAATTTTGACCCATGTGTCGTCCACTGGGAGAGTGAGGGAGGAGGGCGGGGCCTTTTAAAGACTGGTCAGGAGCAGCTGATTGTAGGTTAGACTTCCTGAAACAAAACAACCAGAGGAGGCAAGTACACAGGCATACATCCATAATCAGACACAAATAACTGCCAACATGTCGGCAGTGGGCGACCGCAGCAACCACTTGAAAACACTTCTCTGTACGTTAGACTTCAGCACTGTCGCTGTGTGGACTGGAGCCTTGGTAGGTGGTCCAGATCATTTTCATACCCATCCAATCATTCGGTGCACATGCGAGCCAAGTGGATGGAGGCGTTATCATCTTCTCAATCCCCCATTGTCATTGCTGTGGTGATGTTCCACCACAGGGAAGAACATTATCACTCACTGTGGTTTTGTGTTTTTTTTAGCGTTTGTGTTCCGCTTCGTGGGGGTGGGGGGTGGATGGTGGATGGTAGCGGGAGGGAGGCCTTCAGAGCATCCAAATCACGCCAGAAAAGCACATCACACACACACACACACTCCACAGAGCTGCCAAAAAACAAATAGCACGCAACTCTCTAACCAAGCTTCCTTTATTTCCAAAGTTGCCTGCACATTAAAATATTCATTTCTGTATGTAGCCACACAGTGACAGACAGGGATACATAATGTGACAACTAATGTAGTGCGGGAACCATTACAGTAGCTTGCAGCGTGAATGCAGCTGTTATAATTATTTGAACAGTTAAACATGTCTGAGACATGTTTGTGCACATCACAGATGGTTCCTGACAAATGGAACATTTTCGCTCAAACTCCTTCGAGCAACACACATTCATGTGCTCAGAGACAGAGGCTTTTATTTTGGTGTGTTTCTGAACTACATCTGGCCTTGTGCTTTCATGGCATTTTACTCCACAACTTGGAAAAGCATTGTGTTTAAAGGTCTCACCCCCACACAGACACAAACACACGCACCATTTACTTGTTTTTCCTAAACTCGATTTGTCCACGTTCTGGGGATTTGACCCTTTTGGCCAAAATCTGTGGCATAACGCCCACGCTGCGAGCATGACACACTGTGCAGGCAGACACACACACACACACACACACACACAGTCATTGTCAGAATACATTTGTGGATCTGGCAACTTTTAACTTGATTCAGTTGTCATAGCCAGCGGTATATTAGGCTTACTCTAAAAAGAAAATTTGATTCCTGCCTGCTCAACCATGAGGTGTTACATTCAGCTCATTATGAATAACACAAAGAGAAAGAACAGTGCAAATAGACGCTGTGTGTGTGTGTGCGCGTGTGTGTGTGTTCGTGTACATGCGTTTTAAAATGCAGGTTGGGAAGAGGGTAAGCAATGATGCATCCAGAATTTAAATCAACAAAACAGCAAATGGGAGGTTGCACAAGGGAGTGGAGGTGATTAAAAGAAAAACTAAAAGAAAGAAAAGAAAAGAAAAGAAAATCAGCTCTGAGATGCAATTTTCTGTACAATATCTGAACTGCTTTATGGTATAGATGTTGTGCAGAATAGTTGTTAAAGCCGAAGTGTTGGACTTAAATATAAATGATATTAATTTGCCTCACACCGCCGGCTAATCAGCCCAGTGTTCACCTTTCTTTCTCTGCTGTATCCAACCTGAATTTTCAGCTCATTCTTTTTCCACATTTAAAAACAAATCTGACAATACTCCCCCCAAATACCACCTCGACAGACTATTTATTTGCACCTCCTGACAGCTCCCAACACAACATTTCTTCTCCACAAAGCGAGAGCCATGCAGAGACTTCTGATTGAGTTCATTTGTTTTTGTGTTGGACATAAATTATTCAGTAGTTATGACAGATTTGAACATAGTTTTATTACTTTGCGGTTGGTTATTACAGCCATTAACACATCAGACAGGCCCATATGTAGCATGTATGTCCTGCTTATCTTTTGGATTTTTGACATGGAGTCTCTTACCATTCACTCATATCCAGATTTAAGAGCTCCAGCTAATCTGCTTCATCGGGACTGAATATGAACAAACAGTGTCATCGGGTTTTGATTCAAATGTTGATAAATCTTGATTAGTGAACAGATGTATGTCACATCGTCTTTTTCCAAATTAGCCAAGTCCACAAAATATTAATCATTTTTTACAGAGTTTAAAACCTCTCTGGAGTTGAACCTCAATATATTAGCTTATATCTAACAAAGTGGCCACTTTAATGGATACACCTGTAAACTGACTTAATTGTGTTGGTAATACAAATATCTCTTCAGCCAATTATCAACAGCAACTCAGTGCACACCAGCATGAAAGTATGGTAGAGAGGTTCAGTTGCTGAAAGAGAAGCTAGTTAAAGCTGCCATTAGAGCGACTTTAACTCTTGGGTCAACAGTTCACTCTGCTGGTGATGGTGTAATGGGGTAATGAATATTTTCTTGCCACACATGAGGCCCACAAATAACAGCTGGGTATCATTTAAATACTGCATCCTATCTTAGTATTGTTGCTGACCATGTGCATCTCTTTATGGCCACAGTCTGCACATCTTATAATGGGCACTCACACCAGGAAAGTGACACAAAGAACACATCATCTCAAGCTGGTTTCAGCATCACAATGAGTTTAGAGTGCTCCCATGGCTTCCACAGTCAGCAGATCTCAGTCCATGAATGTGTAGCCAACAAATCTGCAGCAACTGTGTGATGCTGTCATGTCAGCATGGAGCAGCAACTTGTTGAGCATGTTCCCAAGAATTCAGGCTGTCTAAAAAAAATAAGTATAATGTATCAACCAGCTTTCACCATCATGATCATGTGAATGATTTCTTGCTCCTGGGTCAAATGACTCTGCAGTAGATGCGGATATTTGTCAGCATTGATGTAAACTTTTTTTCAGAGCACAAACACTGTAAACACAAATGTCACCTGCGAGGGACAGTGCTGTTAAACCAGAAACACCATAGCTACACTGCGCTGGAGGATGAAAGAGTGAGCTGCAGCCCTGAAATAAGTTTTAAAAACACACAATCACAGATTGAAGTGTTTCAGAAAGAGGCTCGGACACTTAGAGGAGCACCAACCCGGGGATGAGGCACGACGGATCCTTTTTACCAGTCTGCACAGCGGCTACCAGCTCAGTCTTTCTCGCCTGTGTCTGTGTGTGTGCTCTGTAACTGTGTGTGATGACATTGCTCCCTGCATTTGCGTGTGTCCTCTCAGAAAGGCAAATGTGGCTGGCAGAGTAAAAGGAGTCAATTGCCTTTTTAGCTGGTTTACCAGTGTTTAAAAAACCTACTCATTTTGGTGTAAAAAGGGTTTTAGTGTTATGGCCAGACCTTGTGATTCCATCATCTTACTAACAGCTGCCCTCATTCGATCTAGTGCAATACAGTGTCAACAATTTACA
>NW_019525485.1:1671238-1714637 GCF_002814215.2 Seriola lalandi dorsalis | reverse complement strand
TTACTTAAACCTTTAATGAGCACTTAGGGGCAGGGGACACAAACCTTTAAAGTTGATCTGGTAATCTCATACCAAACAGTTACTTATTTACGCATCAAGCAGTTACAAAGCAACATCACCATTCATTTGGAGGTGTGTTTCTGGCCACCTGCTGAATGGAAGTCACTTAATTTTAGCTCTATATTTGGTCTCCAACAACATCAGCCTGTGTGTTTAGCTGCTAAATGCTCCACTTTGTTCACCAGCTAGTCACCAACTGTCTGGTGTTTGGTGCTGAGCGGGTAGTGCACAGTGGGTTTTAAAAGCCTTTTTTATTAAAAAACGACTCTATGAGAACAGTGAGAAGGACTAAACATTAAAGCTACAGGCAGGTAAACAGTAGCTTGCTGTAAAATCCTGTAAAGCCGAGGGGAGCTGCAGGTTCAGGTGATAATATCAGCAGGTTCACCATTACGAGCAACCCACGTTGTGACATTGTCATTTGATGCATTGTTATTATAAAAAAATATTTATTAAAGCCACTTTACTGTTTGCTTGGATTCTGCACAACCATCCCACAGTACAATACATGAATACATCATTATTCGCTCTTAATTCAAATAGAATGGTGGCGACTGCACAATTTTTTTGTAATTAAACAAGCAACTGCTTTTTTGTAAGTTAAAACAGTAAATCAGAAGTCCAAAGGTAAATGTTGTATACCAAGTTAGTTTTCAAGCTGATAAGCATAATCATTAGCATGTAAATGAGCTAGCAAACTAACAAGCTAATTAGTGGTTTTTAGACTCTATTTCTTCTTGTTTTTCTTGCCAAGAATCAGTTGATAAGATTTATACCACACATGAAGCTACTGCCAGAAATCTATTACATTAGCTCAACATCAACACTGGAAACAAGAGGAAGGATCTTGATAACCTGCCCAGGAGCACATAGGCTGCCCAGTGACAGCTCGAAAATTCACTAATGTACATGTTATATATTGTTTGTTTATTCTGTGGAAAGACCGAAGTGTAAAGGAAGAAACATTGTGGTTTTACGTAAGTCAAATGAGGTCCCCTGGCAACCAGTGGACTAAAGTACAGTATAAACATGAGTGGTGATCTCATCTGTCAGCTAGTTTTTCTTCTTTGGTTTCTTGGGCCGCCCCATAAGACGACGGTAGGGAAAACACTGGGTCCATTCTAGACATATTGTAATTTAATATTATTAGTTTAGTTAAATCACTTTAAGCACAACTTTAGTCACATGAGAGATTTCCTTCCGGTCTGCTTCCTGATGGATATGTCACTTTGGCTTGCATAATCCCCCTGGAATGACATTTCCATTTGCACAGGAAGGTAAACAGCCATATGTGGTAATCATCACAAACATTTTTGCTGGGGAGCGGGGTTACGGATATGTACACTGGATGATATGCAAGCATTAAAGCAAAGCATGCAACACATCAAATATTGCACAGGCCTTCTGACTAATGGAGTCACATGATGGATGCATCTGCTCTCTTTGACGTGTTGTAATGTAAACTCCTGGTGAACTGACCCTGAAAGCTTTGACGCTCTGATGTGCCACAGCCTTGATGTTTGAAAAGGGAGGAAGATGACACAGGATTAAAACATCAATAAAGAAGACATCATCAAATATTCACAACATGGCTCTGCAAAGTATTTTAAAGGGCCCTACTGTTTTTTGTTAGTTTGTTTTTTTTCAGCAGATTTTACCTCGTTATAACTGCACTTATCATTTATTTATACTCTATGAGCAACCGGTCATGCTACCATGGGGCTGCTCTTTGTGACAAATCCACAGATGCAATGGTAAGGTTTCTTTAGCTGTTCATTGTTTTGATTTGGTTCCCTCTCGTGGCTCTAATTACCCCTGATTCCTGCAGCACCAGGCAGCTGTTGTCAGTGAAACAGCTCTGTCTAACCCATTGCACACTACCTGCCCAGGATCAAGCATATTAGTGATATATTGGAGGATATGTGTAGCTGCTAAAATTCCAGATATTTTCCTCAGGAGTTGGTGAAAACCAGAGCTAAAAGGAGAGTGAATACTGGACTGATTAATGCAGCTTGAAATAAAAATTGTACAGGGCAGGGCCCGGCAGGACCTCCCTCCATCTGTTTTGCAGGGCAACAGGGAAAGAAGTGTGTCTTTCCTGAGTGGAAAGGTCTGAGGGTTGTCCAAAGCAGGATAAGACACAAGGAAAAAGGAAAAAAAATACATATATAGCATTGCCCCACATAAAGATCTGCCCAATTTAAAAACCCTTGATTGGAGGGAAGAAGAGGGGGGAAAAACAGGGGGAATGGCTCCTTACCGGGCCACCCCAGGTGTTTGCTGCATGGGCCCCCAATTGCGGCTCTGCGTGGCCGGGCTGGGGCCCTCTGGCATCTAGTGTGGCCTCTTCCCACCCTTACTACATGAACATAGTAATTATCATTATCATTGTCATTACTGTGTATTATTATATTATATTATATTATATTATATTATTATACTGTATATTATTGTATTTTTTCTTATTAATATGATAATGTCTGTGTATCTTTATACGTGTAAATATGTGAACATATAATATATTGCTATTTCATTATTATTATAAAGATAAGACAGTTTATCACATTATCACTGTCATAATATTATTATTATTATTATTATAATCATCAATATTATTATTATTATTATTGTAGTTGTTTCTCTGATTAGAACATCCTACTATTGACACACACACTTCCCACAACAACATACCCAACATAATTCAGTCTTCACTCCTAAATCTCATTTTATATACACTTTGTCAGATCAGCTGTCTATTGTGTTTCATGGTTTCCTAGTCATAATGTCTTCTGTCACTTTCTGTTTATCATGTTTGTTCACCAATGAAATAAATAAATAAAAATAGTACTTCCCTTCTTCCCTGCATTTCTGTGTAATATAAACATCATAAACAGACACCATACAGTTGTGTAATACATCACAGTCAACATTTATGTCAGTGTTATTTTTAAGATTGCTTGGTAACACAGTGGAGCTTGTTCGGGTGAGACTGAATTCAGACTTGATGTTCACTGTAATACATTCCTCAGGAGGGTTTTAAAGGCCCTGAAAACATAATTTCTCAATCAGCTTCTTATTGTGAGTGAAGTGATGCTGCACTGGGCCAGATGTACAAAGAGAATGATGTGTGATCTTGCAGTGTGTTTTTCATTGAGTTTGTGACTGCAATCTGCATGTATTCAGCTTGTGATTTACTAAGCGAGTGACTCATTACGCAATCAGCTCACGGCACTGAACCTCCAGAGGCCGGATCTCTATATGATCGCTGTGCTAAGAACTACTACTGCTCAAAAGATTGATCATTGATGGTTAAGTTCCAAGTAAATCCAAGTTTGATGAACGTGAAACACACTTCCCTGTCCACTGTTCTTTATTTAGTGTAATTGCATATTTTGCTCATTGATAATTCCCTAATGGCTTCATTGTTGTTCTAATCACATTAAATTATATATAAGCGTAAGTATATATATATAATTAAACTTAATGAAAAGGGGTGGAGTATTTTAACAGACAGTCGCAAACAGCATGACCTCAGTAAATCCGGTGGAATACATAGATACATAGTACAAATTCTCTAAGTTCCTCTCACTGGTTTGAAGTGGACTGGGCTCATTTGTAAAAAGAAGATGTGACATACGTTTGTTCACTAATCAACATTTAGCAACATTGGAATGAAAACCTGATGACACTGTTTGTTCATATTCAGTCCCCATGAAGCAGATTAGCTGAATTTCCCCCCCAAGACACATTTAGCAAAAATGCTTTTCTATGATTAATGTTTTGTTTAACATGGTTTCACACATAAAAAGTGAAGAAAGTGTACAACTGGGTCTGAAGCTTACTTCCTCATTGAGAAATTCTGGATCAGGCCTTGTGCCCCGCCCACCACCTGCTTGCTCCAGGTAGACAGGTAAAAAGAGCAGAGAGCATCAAGATGGTTAGAGAAGGAAACATCAGGGAGACTCAGCCACATGTTTGAGCCTCAGTCAGACCCAGACTCAGATGAGGAGTCTGTTGAGACCAGAAGCAGAGACTAGCAGACGGATCAGAGCGGTTAGCGTAGTTAGCATCTTTTATTTGTTTATGTTGTTTGTTAGCTCGTTAGCTTTCAACTGGCTTTGTTAGTGGTTAGACTATAATGCAAACTCGCTCTCTCTAGCTACTGACATCGTTTCAGGCCCTGCGCCATCAGCTGGTTCCTGGTGTAAACAATGCAACTGTGGAGTAGCTGCACTATAGTAGCAAAGCTGAATGATAGTATTGAAAATAAGTTTATTTTTTTACAGACACCAGAATCAGTACAAAACTGTTGCCTCTTTGTCAGTGGGTGGAAGTTTACCTCTGAGCTGGAACTCTTTTTACTTTATATATTTTTATATTTAAACTCCTGCCGACCGCAGCTGCGTGTGAATGTGTGCAACATGAGTGTCGAGTCCTGGCCATGAACGCTTCATAAAACTTTTCAACAGACTGACCTTAGCCAAAGCTGTATGTTTCATGTTGTACACTTATATCAGGAATAAAAACTGGCTCCCTGCTGACTCTCTGGTTACCCTGGCAACCACTTGATTGAAATTCCATGAGCTGAACCAGTTGTCATTATTCTGTGGATATTTAAGAAAAACTTATAATGCTAATAGAGAGGTGAGCAGCTAATGGCTTGCTAACAAGTCTCACACACACACACACACACACACACACACACACACGCATACACACACACACATAGATTATCAATGTACAATATCCTAAACCAACCCAACACATTCATTCCTTTGTATTTAATTTGATCAAGTTTAGATATGATGGGAAATTTTGTATAATATTCCCAGTAGTTTCCTCCATGACAGATCAACACATTTAAAACAGAGCTAACCCACTGATCTTGACTTAAAAAGTAAGACAGGGGGCGGTTGTCAAATTTGAGGATGTAGGAGGAAAGAAATGTAACCTCTAGTGTTTTTTTTATGCTTTTGTTCACAAAGTGATTTAAGTGATATTGTTTAGAAATGAATAACAAGTCACGCAAACAGCATCAGCCACTGGTCTTAAGGTGTGTATCGACCAAGAGCAGAGCTTTGTTTTTTTGTTTGGGATTTTTGTGAACATGCACTGAAGAGCTGGAATCTGCAAAACACTTACTTTATTCTATATGTATTGGCTTATATAACTTCCCTAAAAGAGGATTGTTTGAATATTTCATTAATATAAACCAGAGACTAAATTGTTGATTAAAATAATCACACGTGATAGATCTTCACAATAAATTCTCCCCAAAAAAATCCTCAAGATTCTGCTGCTCTGGCCTCTCCGTCTGTTTTGATGACACAGATAATAACATGGAGCTTCATGGCAGAACTACAGAGAAGAAAAGATTGTGATCTGGGTTAAAATAAGTACTTCCAACATTAAATATCTTTGTTGTCATGGTTACATAATAACAACATAATTAATTTTGTTGAATGATCATGGTTAATAGAAACAACATAAACAGCTGCTTCCACATGGGGATCAAACACCGCTCTCCTCCGTCATATTCATCCATCCACCACTTCCTCCTCCTGACGTCGACTTTTTCTCTCTTTGTAC
Source organism: Seriola lalandi dorsalis (assembly GCF_002814215.2). NCBI lineage: Eukaryota > Metazoa > Chordata > Actinopteri > Carangiformes > Carangidae > Seriola > Seriola lalandi. The sequence goes on along the minus strand of NW_019525485.1, from coordinate 1,708,988 downwards.
TACGTCATCGCACTTTTCCCTTTGCTTCTGTCATAATTACCACAGCCGCTAGATGTCGCCTAGCAACAAAATGTGACTATGGGTGATAATAACCTGCTGCACAGACGACCTGTGGACTCATTTTTTCACAGGAAGACGTTCTCCTTTTTCCTGCCTGTTTATTGTGTGTTTAAGTATTATTGTCCAATTCTCACAAACTTTGTAAAAAAAAAAAAAAGTGTCTGTTTATGTTATTTCTACTGTGTATTTAACAATTCCACCTTTTCTTCATCGAGACCTCACAAACAGAGAAAGTGGCCGGAAGCAAAGGATGAGCTTTTCCTTCCATTAAAGATCTAATATTGTTAGAGGCGAGACGCAGACAGAGACGCTGAGAAAGTGTCACAGTAATGAGTGGGACCTCATTCTGAGACGGAGACAGAGAAAGACTAATGCTATAGTTTTTATTCTAAAGTCAACACCTATAACAAAGTGTGGACGTGGGCTGAATACACACAGACTGTATTCAGAGGAGTGTGATGGTGGGTAAAAGGAGTGAGTCAGATAGACAATAATAACACTCATGCACACACACCTGCTGTGTTACAAATAACAGATATACTTGGTGCTGAATTCTCAATTAAACCAGGCTATTATTTGTAGGTTACTTTGATGGAAAAGAAAATAAGATTGAATTCCAAATGTGATGAAACAAGCAAACTAATCCACAATTTACAATTATATCACCATCCCATACTTATGCTAAGAGGCAACCACTACAGCTGAGATTGACTTCAAGAACTTTATACTGCAGTCCCTCTCTTCCTTCTCCCTCTTTGTCCAAAGTTGTCACGATCTGCCCCTTTAATGACAGTTTTGGACTTTTGTTTATTTCCTGTTTTACTTTGAAATTACTTCAGTCTTGAAAAGAAGAATACCCCGCGCACTGCTCTTGCTCAGCATCACAATTTATCGGTCGTCCTAATGTTGTCGGTCTCTCTAGACATTGACAAAGGATACACAAATCAGTGTCAGTGATAGAAAGACACTCCCACAAGACTATAATTGTCCCTGGACGCACAAGATGGGTGGAGCATTATCTATTTAAGATCATAGTTGTAAGAACTTTTTTTTAAATACTTCTGATAAAGCTCTTTTTTAAATACTTCAGATAAAGACTGTAGACCCTTTTGTTTTTTGTTTCTCTAGACTCTAGAGAGATGGAAACATTGCCACAGCCGTGGGTTGACATTCATCATCTGAGACATTATGTCCCCACCACTATTGAAGACAAAGTGACACCCTTGACCCTGATGTAGAGTCTTAAGAAGGAACTTATCTCGGCGCATCACATGGGCGACACCCTGGTAAATAATGAGCTGCTACATGAGTGATTCCCTCCAAGCGTGAAATTTTTATTACAATTAAAAAAGTTTTGTGACAAACAAAAGTATATCAGCTGCAGGCTTCTTTCTTCTTACTCGTTCTAGAGTGACTTTACTCTGTTCATCTTTTCCATCTCTTCAGCTTCAAGTTCTCATCATTACCAGTTAAAGAGGCCCAGTTTCATTCCCTTAGAAACTATCAGCACTTGAAATGAAAGTGGCAGTATATAACTTAATGGAAACAAGCCACTGACATATCCTTCCTCTTTTTCTTTTATACAACTGTACAAGCAGAAAAAGTAGCTTGATGTCTGGGTCACAAAATGCTAACAGGCCTGTATTTGTGTCACATCCAGATGACGCTCACTGCAGCTCCAAATAAAAAGTGTCCTGAACCTGAAGTGAAAAGCAAGTCACAGACCAAAGTGTTTTTAAATAAAAAAAAAAAGGTTTTATTGTTATCCTGAGGGAGAACAAGTGGCCCAGAGCACATAATTAGTGGTTTCCCATTCTAAAGTGAACATCCAGTCAAACCTACTGGTCAGAATGTATTAACTCTCCACCTCCTGCGTCCCTGCTATAGCATATTAACAATGGAATTAAAGCCCTCTCTCACAGCGCCAACTCAATCTGCCACTTTCACATTTCATTATCAGTCCAGCACAGAAGTATGAGGACGTTTTCGAGAACCTTTATTTCTCTCAACCTCTGAAAACAAACCACACATGGTTTTCATTTTCTCTGCAGAGGAATAAATGATTAATGATTAGTAGAAGAGTGAAAATATTCATTGGGTCAAAGTGAAAAACTGATTTATTACATTGATTAACAGCAGAATGAATTCATTAACAATAGTTGCTAGGGGTTGGTAGGGGTCGTCAACTATAAGACGGATTGCCAGGAAATTTTGAACAGCTGGTTATGATTCCTGGAGGATAAAACCTATACTGACTTTGGTGGTCCCCTGACCTTTCCTCTATTGCCATGAATGTAATGTCCAAGCAATATCAGATGGACTTGGATACTTGACAGCACAGGGGCCCCGAGGAGACAAGGATCATTGTTTTACATGTGTGCAAATGCATGATAAAAGACAGCTGACAGAGAGAGTAAGAGTGGTGGGATAAATAGAGAAGTCATTACACGGGGCAATGCATCCTTCATCCAAAGTCATACCAAAACTGAAAATGACTTGAAACCTGTGAAAGTCTAAAGGTTAAGGCTATTTCCAGACCTATACATTTGACTATTTGTTAAATTAAGATAAAGTCATGCTGTGAGAAAGAGCTCTGTCTGTCTGTCTGTCTGTCTGTCTGTCTGTCTGTCTGTCTGTCTGTCTGTCTGTCTGCCTGTCATCCTCTCACTCTTCTGAGCCCCTAAAAGGGTTCTGCCTCCCACACACTTCTTTCTATATTGACATAAAACTACTGAAATTGAGGAAGAGACTTGGCACTTTAATATAGATCCATGATTTTATTTCAAATTGAATGTGCACATGCTCAGAGCCTGACGAACAAAAAATATAACTGTCCAAATACTTCTCTGGACTGTATCATCACCTTTCAGTTGATATCATTCACTTATTATAACTTAATATTAAGATCCCTGAAGCTGAGGGGAGCTGCAGATTCAGGTGATAATTCTCTGTAGGTTCATAAATATGGGCAACCCTTTCATGTTGTCATATTGTTTTTACATTGTCATTTTGATTCTGGCGATAGTTTACTTGATGCTCGATGCAGCGGTTGTATTCTTGTATTCCTCTGTTCTAGATTGTATTTATTAGATGCCTCTCTGTTGAGTTCACACCCATTTTAGGTAAGGTCAACTGCACACCTGTGTTGAATTAGGTCATTACCTTGATTGTTTTACATTTACATTTACTAATTTTCAAATTTTGTAAATTGAAAGAAATGTGAGGGACAACACTAACACTTCAGTGCAGTAGGAGACCTTGGTGTAAGTACTAAACCTTTATAATAAATGCAGGAGATCAGGGAAAGAAGTGCACAGTAAGTGCTGGTTAGACATGTTAAGGTGTGACAGGTGTTAAGAGAGGAGGTGCTCTCCGAAAAGATGAGTCTTTAAGAGAGTCTTGAAGATAGAGAGGGACGCCCCTGCTCTTCAGTAGCTTGCTCCACCATCAGGGAACCACAGACCAGTCTGGACTGAGCAGGGATGAAGGACATTCATTGGAGAAACACAGTTGTGTATTTGAGGAGCATAAGGCTGAATGATTGAGTTCAAGTAGATGAGTGCAGATTCTGGTGGCCATGGGTATACAGTGGAGGTCAATGAGCAGCGGAGCAACATGTGCCCCTTTACACTGATTGAAAACCAGATGTACCACTGCATTGTGGACAATCTGTGTGGGTTCCACTGTGTTTGAAGAGAGGCTCACTGGAAGGTCATTGTAGTAGTCGAAGTGAGAGATAATTGAACTGATTTTTCTGATGTTGTTTAGTGTTCAGTGTGACATGACCAGGAGCTGGTGAACAAACAAGACACCCAGGTTTCTCGCAACCTTGGTTGTATATAAGTGACTTGCTGTTAATGAATAGAGTTGAGAGGAAGTCACTTAGATACAAGATTGCTTTGATGGTTTGCCAGTTGTTGTTGACTACTATAATTACTGAACCTCAGCAATACTTTGCTTCTAGTGCTAATGAGCAAAGGTTAGCAACACAAACACTCTAAACTAAGATGGTGAGCATGGTAAACATCAGCATTTTAAGTGTGTCAGTGTGAGCATGTTAGCATGCTGATGGTAGCATTTTACTGTCAGTCTTACAGAGTTACTAGCCTGGCTGTCGTTGAATTGGGTTCTTCATTCACCACACAATTATTACTATTTGCACAATTAACTGCTTTGAGACAAGAAGACATGCTTAAGACAGAGTTTTATGGAGGTAGGAGGAGACTATGCCAACAAGCTTCATGCCCCTCCAGGTACAGACCATTATTCCTTCAGATTGGGTCAGATAAAACATCATACAGCCTAGTCTGTTTCAAGGATACTGAACCTTTAAATCTTCTAGAATTCCTTCTGTAGATGCTCTGCAGCATGGCAGCCAGCACCTGCTGAGTTGAAGTGTGAATGTGTTACACACAATTTAGCCTAACAGCTTTCTCTGCTATGTCCTCACTATTCCATTGTCAGAATACTAAACCAAGGATTACAGCTTTCGCCACACTGCCAGGTGAATCCATTAAGGAGTGGACTTTGCCACCTATTTCAATCCACTGCAGAGAATGAGAAAGTTTGCTTTGTTTCTCTTGTGACAATACAAATACAATGAGGAGGGATTTGGGAAGGGATATTTACTGGTGATGAAGAAGAAACTTTAGTTTTTCTTTCACTCACATTTGTTTCGGTTTGTTGGAGGATTTGTAGCGATGCCCTTCTGCCGCAGGTGCTGCCTTTTTGCATGAGTCACAGCAACTGAGTAAGATTATCCAATGAAGGAGCCAAATAAAAGCTGTGTTTCTTACCCGGAGAAAGGTACACTCAGTAGTGCCAGCTAGAGATTATTACCACGGGGCCATCTGAAATGATCAATTCAGTTTTCCTTTTTACGTGTTTGGCACTGAGCTGATATGCTTATCCAAACAGGCTTACATTGGATGAAGCTATTTGTAATAAGGTGGCAGGTTGGCCTGAGGTGTGATAACTAATCACTTTGCTGCATGTATGTGGTTCATTTAATTTCACAATGTCGAACAAAGACTTGTAAACAAAGTCACAGAGACTCCACTTTTAGCAACCTGTCATCCCACATGATTAGAGGACTTGCCAGGCGGGGGAGTCAGAGTCCAGGCTCTGGAAATTTGGCACTGTGATTTTCATTTTCTGTTGTTTAGAGGAACATCAATTCAGATTGAGGTTTAAGCAGCTATTTGTGAGTTCTGATATTGCTACATAGCCAATGTTAGCATTAACAGCTGTTTACTTGCCAGTCTAGAACGAAAAATTGCTAGTTCTGTCTCGTCACTTTCTGGTAGTGTGTCACATCCATGTTGCTTTGAAGAAGTAATGCTGCTCAGAGGACGTATTATTGTATTGTAAACGCAATAATGACTGAAGCTCTTGGCAAGACTGGTAAGTAAACAGGTATTAGTGCTAACGTTGGCTATGTAGCAATAGCAAAACTTACAAGTTATTTCATTTTTCTCTCTCGAAGCATAAGGTACTGCTATGGTAACTATAAAAGATGTAAACACGTCATCTTATAATCAAGACACTTGACTTAAAAATGCCATTATTTACAGCAATATGTGAATGATGATATACTGTATATGTTCTCATACAGTTTCATTTATAAAAAAGTTTAAAGAGTGCAAAATCTCGCTTTTGCTGACATCCAGTGATTAAAGTCTCAGCTGGCTGCAGTGATGTACAAGGGTACTCCAGGACACTGTGACATCATTGCTGGGTGCAATTATAGGAGCAACAAAGCACATCATTGGGTGTGGTCAGGGGTCAGGATTGCAATTTTCCACCAGGGTTGGCAGCAAAAACACTACATTTCAGCTTGGTGTTACGTAAACTCTTTAAGGCAACTTGAAACTGTTTGAATTTTCAGCCCAAATCATAAATATGTTTGTCCACATCAGCTCATCACAGATACTTTGAGATTGCTGTTTGTGCTGAAGAAAAAACAAAAAACTACAGCAGAGATGTGAAAGTGTAAGTAACAGTATAGTAGAGGGTTTTTGTATTAGTGGTATCACCCACAAAAACACTATATTAGTTGGGCTGTAGTCCACAGACAACACTCAGCAAGTATCCTATAAGTGGACAATGAGAGATTCAGTGCTCCAGTGATGTATGCTTAAGTCATTTGTTTCCCAATTAATGTAAAAAAAAAATGTAAAACCCGATTCCAATCTCAATCAGAAAAACCCAGATCTCTGTGCTATGATAACAGAAGAATCAAACACCTGATCGTGTTAATGAGTAAACAGGTTTTTATTACTCACTCAAAGTAGATATAAGGTCAAGTGAATGTCATTTTTGGACCCTCTCAAGCTGTGGGTCTGTTTCCATAGTCACTCTGGCCATAGTGACACCAGAGCAAATCCCATCAGTAGGACCATAAAAAAAAAATCCAGAAAGTTTTTACTGGCCCCGTCAGTCTCTTTAATGGCCGCGAGCACCTGTGTGTTCAGGTTGGAGTTATTGCTCTGAAAAGAAGGGAATGAATTTTTAATGCAAAAGGCATCAATCAGGTGCTGTGGCCTAAATGGCCAATGTGTTGTGATCAATCTATATCATGCTGGTGCTAAAACAAGTCAGAAGATGACTGACAGCTGTCATGGTTGCATTTAATTAATCAGGCTGTTCCTCACCTGCCAACTACTGTAGCTGGCGTGTTTCCTGTCATAACCTATCACCTGACAATTCTCCTCTTTACAACATTCAGTCCTGAATGCCTGCGTTGCCTTTCCTGACTTGTTTTTTTCCTGCCTGTTTGACCTTGCCTGTGTTTGCCCTTCAGTTTTGTTTGCCTCCCTGCATGTCAGCTCAGTAACTGTTGAACATTTGATCAGGTAAAGACTGTTTCTGCCCTTCAACCTCTGCCTCATGAGTTGGCATTTTAAGTACTGACATTAAGCATGACATTAAGACCATGAAAACATAAATACAATAACACTCAGTGTAATTTGGTGCAATAGATTGAAAGCAATGACATTTTTCGGCAAAAGGCTTGAATAAAAGTTTGAATAAGAATAAGAAAGAATATTTAAGAATTTAACTTTTAAATTCTTTAAATCTGAGATTGTCTTTGAAAATACAGAATGTCTAATGGCTTTTACTGTGAAGGTTGTCAGAGGTTAATCATGGCATTGAAAAGCGTGAGATTATAAAAGGGATGATATAAATGTTGCAGTTTTATTTTATTTATTTATTTTACAAAATAGCATGGTTATCCATGAAAATTGCTGAATGGTGAAAGGAATGTTGGTGTGTTCATATACAGCAAATGTTTGTTTTGACCCAAATAAGTGTGAAATTTAATTTTCCAAACTGCATTTGAATAAACAGTAATAAACTGTGCTGTATTAACACCTTCCATATTTAGAGGTGCTATTCTGTACCTGACCCTGACCTCTGACCTTCCTGGGGTGAGCACATGAAAGAAAACCGTAAAATGTAAGTGTAAAAATCAAATTTTAAACCTGAACTTACTGCCTAACATCCAATAAACCAATCAGTGTGCCATCTCCCATTCCCTTTAAAAACCAGGCATGTTTGCACCTTGGCAGATTGCTATTATTACGGCGCAATGTTTAACACACAGAGTTAGATTCTATTTGTGACGAGTTGATTATATTGTGACTGACCAGTGAGTCCAGTCCTGGACACCCGTGCAGCACTTCACTGTGTACCCTTGGGGGCAAAAAAGGGCTGAGTGAATCAATGCTACTCACATTCGCTCTAGGTAGATAGATAGATAGATAGATAGATAGATAGATAGATAGATAAATAGATAGATAGATAGATAGATACTTTACTTATCCCCTACAGGAAATTCATGTGTCCATTAGCTCATTATTATTATTAATAATAGGTTCATCATGGCTGTAAAAATCAAGTATTATTCAATATTATTATTATTAATAATAATAATAATAATAATAATAATAATAATAAAAACAGTTGATAATGAATAAACAATAATAATTAGATTAGCCCACTTCTTTTGGTTGAGGTGTTGTATAGCCTGATGGCTGTGGGAACAAAAGATCTCCTGAACCTCTCTGTTCTGCAGCGCAGTGAGATGAGAAGTTTGCTGCAGCTGTAGCTGCCTCTTTGTCTCTACAAAGAAGTAATGGCATAAATCACAGATGGCATAAGACTAAAAAAGCGCTATATAAGTGCAGTCCATTTATCATTAACATCAGGTTCCTGTAAGAAAAATTTGAAGATTGACAGGATTTACATTTGTGAATATAACATTTGCCATCAAAATATATATTAAAAAGACTCAAAATGTTTTGTTGTTATGTGGGACTCAAATGATGTAGTACATGTACATCCATCGTACATAGTACACTGTTCTCCATTCATGAATATTGACTTACATTCCTGCGTCTCCAACGTTACAGTCAACTCCTGTTAGGGAGTCCACACGTCAAAGCCATTGACCCCCAGAGTATCAGTTAACAATATTGTAGCTCTTTTAATGTGACATTAAAACAACACTGAGGGAAGCATGAAAATGAAATGGGAAAAATCATGGACAAGTCCTATAGGGGCCTGTGTATCATCCTCCAGCATACAGTGTGCTCAGTTCACTTACTGTCAAAGTCAAATTGGTCATATATATATATATATATATATATAGTGGTTTGACTTCCAGAGAAAGTCATTATACATTATATAACACAGGCTGTAGAGACTATTTATAAGGATCTGTCTGACGAGTAAAGTCACAGAGACTATACATAACTCTGACTGATCTATGGCTGCAATTAGCCAGATGCTTTTAAACAGCTGTTTGGATGAATGCCCGCCTCTGGCAGTCTTTTCCCTATTCTCCACGCCAATGCCCGTTGTTATTTACAATGGAGAGTGCATGTTCAGGAGAACAGCTTGCACCTTGAGATCTGTGAGTTATAGTACACACAGCAAGTTTGAACCACTGTAGAAGTCCCACAGCAGGCATCTATTGTGCGTTGGCACAGCACTGGCAGTGAGAACAGCGACCGTGATTTACTGCAAATAATCAAGCGCTACATTAGAGCTTCAGAAAGTGGTTGATTTCCAATTTAAAAAACGTTTAGAACTCAAAGGCCTATAATGTATAATGTGATGTTGACAATGAAACCAGAATTTTGTGGGTAGCACGATTTCCTTCAGCTGTTTATGTTACAATATAGGTGCACTGAAATGGATTGCAGAAACCTCTTAAGGCTGTTTGAGATACAACAAACTTAAAAGGTCCTATATTTTACAATTTCCCTGTGTTTTATTTGAAGTGTTGATCCATAGGAAGATATATTTGTGGTTTTAAGAACCAAAAACCATCATAGTCTAGTTTTCCATCACCTCTCTCAGGCTTCTCTCTGGAGTTCTAGTTACAACAGACCTGTGAGCCAATCAGAAGAGAGGAGGCTCTGAATCTCTCTTCTGATTGCCTGACTTTTTTCTGAGTGATCGAATAGAAAAATAGCAGATTTCAGGTAAATGCTCAGCGAAATCCTGTAAGGTTGGAAGGTGGGTCCAGGTGGGGGCATGACTGGGAGAAGTGACTGCTTTGTTGTGACATCACAAAGTTCCAGAAGTCCTGACTGCACGTTTTAAGGCTTTGTTTCTGAATACAGGCTGTGTGCATTTCTCTGTGGACTGAACGCTTTGATACTTTCACAGTATTAACATAGAACCTAGACCTGCTTTATCATCAAACGACACATGGACATCGACCCTTACTTTATGAGACCTTTAATTTATTGTAGTAGTGTATCTTTATCTTAAAAAATATTACACCCACAAATGATGTTGCTACAACTGAAGTCCCTGAGGTCTTGACTTTGGTCATGTCTGTGTGTATATATTGAAGGACTCAGCTGTCAAAGATTTGTTTCTCAGTAAAGATCTGTATCTGTGTACAGAGTGTCAAAGACTGTTGCTATTCCATGTTAAAATAGTTGGGGCTGGAAGCATGGTGATTGTTGTTGGACTGCTCTAGCTGCTTAACTAGCCATTAGCTTGCTAACAGGCCTGGCTGGACTAACAACAGTCAGTCCCATTAGCTCCCACAGCTTCTTTTTCTATCATATCCTTACTGTTCTGTTTAACTCTGGTATTTTGTTCACTGGTGTACAACACTTTTGTGTCCAGGACCTTTTAATATGAGAAATAATTTAAAAAAAAAAATTAATTATAGGCCTATGTAGAGGATTACAAAATTGTCATCAGGGGTTAATTAGTTGCATTAATTGGTAATCATGGTAACAGGATTCTACTTTTGTCTGCTGCAGTATAGGGTGTTCACATTACTAAAAACAGGATTCAGGGATTTTAGAGTTTGGATTTTAGCATTTGGTTAATTATCTGTTAGTTATTCAAAAATTAGCAAACAATAATGAAACAATGAGAATCAAAGTCTCAAAAATCTTGGGATGTTAATATTTTAATTGTAAACTATTAAAGCCATAGTAGACCATAGACATTTGATTTGACCCACAATAAACCCTGCACCCCTTATTGTTATGTGTGTTTTTTAAAGTACTTAGTATATAATGAATACAAGGGGAAAAAAGGAGAAAAGCAGCAATAAGGTGTTTGGCCAACCATGTGCGAAAACAGATTCTGTGCTCCTTAGCATCGATTCTCCAAGTCTCTGATCTCTACTGGAGGGATGAACATCATTCTTCCAAAAGATATTCCCTCATTTAGTGTTTTGATTATGGTGATGGAGACTGCTGTCTAACATGTTGGTCCCCTTGTGCCCTTCATATGGGGGCACTGTCATCCTGGAAGAGATCACTCCCATCAGGATAAAAATGTTTCATCATATGATAAAGGTGATCTCTCCCAACAACTTTGTATCAAATTTTTACTTTATTTATGTAGATACAAAATGATAATTGACTGCTCAGCATTCTATACATGCCACAGAGCATGTATAGAATGCATTATTGTTCTATATACGGCTGCAGCCGTGTAGAAACATCTGCATTCATCATGTTTCTCCACTCATTTATTCAGGTTTTTCCTTTAATTTGTCACCTGTCATTTAATATCACAAGCTACAGAAACAGCTCCTTCTCTGCCGAAAGTGTTGTTGTTGTTATTGTTGGAGCTTTGTGCAAAAAACAGTGTCAAACTGGTATTTTCCTGAAAGAACTGAAGTCATTTCCTCAGCTGCTGTCGTTTGGTATCCAGTTTGGTGACTTGCCATATAACCCGGTGGGAGGAGAGGTGGCGATATATCATGTTCCAAGAAACTCAAGACCCAAAAACACAGCAGAGTCAGAACAAGGCAAACAAACCAGGCAAGAAATGGTACAAAAGGGTGTCAGGCAAACAGTGAGGAACGGGAATAAAGATCAGAAAACTCAGGGCAATCTGACAGCTGGTGAGTGGAAACAGGGAGGTTTACGTATATAAAGAGGGGGTGATTAGGTAAATGGGATCAGGCGTGTGCGGGGGGGGAGCAGCCAGCAGGCGGGAAACCAGGCAGAGGGGAGAGGCTGTGTCTGAAATGACATGAGAGTTAATAATTAATCAACCACTCAGAACTCTTTAAGATATGAGCCACATTCACCTGTTTACACACATTCATACACACATACACTCACACACCGATGGTACATCTGTGGCAATTAAGGGCTCAGTATCTTGCCCAAAGACACTTCAACACGCAGACTGGAGGAACACGTTTTCTTCACCTTTGTACTTTCATCCTACCTTTTTAGACCAGTTCACATGTTCACACAGAAGAAACTCGTGATTCGCACTAGCTCTGTGGTGTGTACTGAAGGCCTTTCCTTTTCTCGACTGACTCTTGTAACATCTAAAGGCAACAGGTATCGTTTCCATCTGCAGTCTCTAACTGGAGTGATGCTACACAGTGTGAAAAACAATTACATGTGTCAGATCTGCAGGTTAAGCTTTGTGCACCAAGCCCCGGACTGTGCCTCTCAGAGAATCGCCAACTTAACGTGGTGGAGGGGTTTTGTGTGTCACGGTGATCCTGGGGGCTGTGTTGGTGGGGGGCAAAAGCCCTTTGTAGGGTCTCCCAAGGCAAAGTCGTCCCAGGGGAGGGGCCGGATGAAGAGTGGTTCCCAAATGAATAGGTGACATCAGAGCTGTCGCACTTCGGGATAGGGAAACCGGGGTCCCCTCTTGGAGCCAGACCTGGGAGGGGAGCTCGCCAGAGAGCGTCTGGTGGCCGGGCATTGACCCATGGGGCCTGATTGGGCTCAGCCCGAAACATTGCCATGGAGCCACCCCCTCGTATATCCACCACCTGCCAGGATGGACATTGGGGTAGGGTGCAATGTAGAATGGGCGGCAGGCGAAGGCGAGGACCTGGGGGTGGTGATCCCCGGTATGGCTGACTGGTCCAAACTGGGAGCTGGAAGGCGTTGCTGCAGAGAGGGGCATCCAGAGCGCCCTGGAGATGGAGCACCAGACAGCATCAAAGTATCCACAGACACCTCAGTGCTTATGTGCACATCAAACACACCGTTCCCATTGATTATTCCACAGTTCCTCCTGCAGGACAACAGGCGTGATGGACACTGTGTGAAGGAGGAGGAGGAGGAGGTACAGAGAATCAGACAGGTCAAATATGCATTTCAGAGTAGATGGAGAGTGCTGCTTCCTCACGGTCTCAGGTGGGCCTCAGGTAGCTAGAGAGCAGTGAAGTGAATCCTGTTAGTGTGTCCTGTAACCTCCAACTGTGTGTGCATCCATCTTAAATAATCCTAAATCCTTTTCCCTTTTTCCCTTTTGTAACAACACACTTTTTCTAAATTACAACCAGCCTCAGTAGACATGAGCCATTCTGCTTTCAGGAGTCTGAGTAAGTGTGAAAGTTACTTAAGAGCCTATAAGGGAGCAATGGCCACTAAGTGCCTGTGGTACTTATCTCTTATTGTCTGCTTGTCTGCCTTGATGGTACGGGTGGAGTATTGTGTCCATCTCTCTCTCACTGTGTCGTGCACACTCATGCTCAATATCTTATGATATCAAATAGACAAAGGTGTATGAAATGATATGTGTCATTGCTCTCTGATGATATTACGATTATGCTGATTCGTCAATACAGGCTTATTTTTAATCATTTGTACAGTTAGTGCACAAACTCTCAGACACAGTTGATTGGATTTTCATCACACGTCAGGGAAAGATTCATGTGTCTCCTTCCTCCATAATGTAATTATTTTTTTTAGCTTGAGGGTGTGTGTGTGCGTGTGTGTGTGTGTGGGGGGTTTTTTTTTCAGGGGGCGGGTGGGGGGTGGCAGTGTTTGTTTAATTGATTCTCATGTACAATACGATGTGCACCATTGATCTTACTTTGCCAAACCTTCAGCAAATGATGCGGCTCATTACTGTGTTTCATGATGATCAGAATCGCACTGATTGGCCTAAGGAGGCAGGAAAAATGGTGAATTACCTTTATATCGTAACTTCAGTATCAGTCTTTTGTAGATTATGATACAAAGTACTTTATGTTTACTTTACTTTGTTGTTCACATGTATCATCTCTTTCCATGTATCAAGAGCAGAGCCTGGAGAGGCTGCTGTCAGTTTCCAATAAAAATGCTAAATTGTTCCTTGCCCCGTGCGTCGTTCTCAACAGTCATGCATGAATGCATAATGGTAATGATTATGTTTCTATCGTGCATCTTTGCCATGTAACAACCAGCAAGTGTGTGGAAATATATCATACTACAGTATAACATATTGAAAGGTCCCATATTGTATATAGATAGATGTGTTGTTTGATCATAAAGTAGTAGTATCAAAGCTCTCACTCCACAGAGAAATGCACACAGCCTGTATTCACAAACTGAGCCTTAAAACCAGCCGTCAGGACTTCTGGAACTTTGTGATGTCGCAACAAACCAGTCACTGCTCTAAGCCATGCTGCAAGCCCCGCCCACCTGGACCCACCATCCAACCTTGCAGGATTTGGTTTCTCTGTGTGTTTACCTGAAATCTGCTATATTTATATTTGATCACTCAAAAAACAGTCAGCCAATCAGAAGAGAGATACACAGCCACTCTTCTCTTCTCTTCTCATCCCACATGCTTCTCCAATATGACCTTTAATATTTCCGTTGCTTTGTCCAAATCCATGTACATAATTTTAACAGCACCTTAGTGCTTTAAATGCTCAAATATGGTGGTGTGAGCCAGAGCTTGTCTAAGCCTTAGTTTAAACAGGCCCTCGCCTCAAAAGGTCATTCATTTTATCCAAAACCTCCACCTGCTTTAGCAAATCAGACGCCCTGTGACTGCCTTCCTTCTTCACTAATTGGTAAGGAGAGAGACTTGTCTCTTCTCTAATTTCATTTTTTCCAAGACCTCACAGAGATCCTGAACTCTGCCTGAACTCATGCCTCTCTGAGCTCCTCGCTTTTTTGCTGTGCTCTCTCTGACTCTCCATCCCTGTGCTTCAACCCTGTGTATACATTTTTGGGGATGTTGCAGCTTAATCTCTCACTGCACAGAGTCATTTTGGACTGCACATCTGAAATCTCTATTTCATACACTTGTTTATTTGTGGCTTTCCTTCTTCATCTAACGTGTCCCTCTCTTGATACAGAAGCTGTCTGCAGCTTTGTTTTATCAGCTGTGTGTTTTTCTCAAGTCTTTTAACAATTTATTCAACATCCATAACATGTTTTCCTACCACGTTCAGCCCTATTTGTCTTTGGTAGTTTAAACATGCTTCAGCTTTCTCATCTTTGAATGATCTCTGGCCAGATGTACTAACAACGTGAAGATACACGCTTTCTGCGTGGACGACAAAGTTATGACACATAGTCTAAATCATGCACTGTTCACAGTTGATCATCACATGACTCATTTTTCTATCTCAAACATAACTCTGATTAAACTGTTAATAAGTAATGTAAATAATGTAATAAGTAAAAATACACAGTGGTATTTCAGTTTATATGAATCATATTCAAGCACTGTACTTGTATAACCAGTGCAAAGCATTTTATATATAGTTCCACTGTTCAGCTGTAAATCTTTTAAACTGTACAGCTCCTGTTACTACATTGATTATTAATTGTTAATTTTTGTCAAAATAGATTAAAACAGATAACAGATTTTTATAGATAAACACTGATTAGCTACTTGCTACAGGCAATAACGCTCAGTTGCAATATCTAACTTAATCACATGAGGTGAGATTAAAAGCCATGAACTGGCTCTTGGTGGATGGGAATGTTCCAGCAAACTGTTTTCTTTAGTTCATGTGGGCAACTTAACCTGAGATTTTAAAGCTGCAGCAATAAATACAGAAGAAATACACATTCTTATAACTAACGTGTGAACAAGTAATTGCCAGCAAAAGGTAGACAAGAGCCAACATTAGCATTCATTTAGAGTGTAGAAAGAAGAACCAGTATTTACGCTCCTTTTAGCTCTGTTTTGGCCACCTCCTTCTCGTGAGGGAAATCTCTGGCTCTTTATCTGCTGAGTGCTCTCAGTGTGCTTTGGAAACTTAGTGGCAGCAGAACAAGCTGAAAACACAGAACTGATATATTCAAATCTATTTTGAAAGTTATCATGGCAAACATGTCAACAGAAAGTTGCCTTTCTACGCATGCAGCAGAAACTCAGCAACATTAGCATTTATTTGGAGTCATGTTTCTGTCCACCTGACGAACGCGAGTCGAGATACTCAACTTTCCTCACCAGGTAAGATGGCACCAGATGGCTTTCAGTTTATCAGGGCTGTTTTTTTGTTTGCTAAAAATAGCTGCCTGCTGCTGCTGCTGCTGCTGGAAATTAGACCACAGTGAGACTGAACCAAAACACTGAAGCTAATGGCCACAAAGACAAAACAATGAGCTAAAAGAGGATTCAGGATTATATGAGTGGCCCAGACAAAATAAATGAGTAATCGCTTTTCATGTCAATTGCTTTTCCTATTTTTTCTCCACATTGAATCAAGGTCCACTAAACAACCAGGAGCAAGAAGTTTAGGAAACACTGAGGCTGACACTCTGGTTTCTGACATGAGAGGAGCTGTGCAGATAATGTACTCTCTGGCTTCTATAGGCTGTGTTGTGACCTGTGAGGGAGAGCCACAGTGGCACAGACAACACTATAGCAGCCATCAAATCCAGTCTGACAGTATACATTGTTTGGTGTGTGTGTGGGTGTGTGTGTGTGTGAGAGTGTGTATGTGAGTCAGTATGCTTGAGGCACACACAAATGTGAGTTGTTTTTTTGGGGTTTTTTTGGATGAATATATGTGTGACTCTCTCTCATGAAAACTGTATATATTTATATACATATATATATATATATATATATATATATATATTTAAACCACCATCCACACATACACACACACGTAGCGAGGAGCTGTTTCTTAGCAACCGCCTTAAGACTGTTCTCTGCAGAAGGAGAGCAGGTCCCTTCTCTCCCTCAAGTGTCTGTCACATTGATACCAATTAGCAGTCATCATTAGTGTCTGTTACAGTAATATGGCTTACTGTATGTGTCATAGTGAAACCAATTAGTGCCTCACACCTCACTAATTACCATACAGGCTTCAATGCCATTTCACACCATGACACATGAGCAAGTTGTGATAAAATGAGAGAAAGTGCAGTGGAAGGTGTTACCTCACAATCAGGAGCAGGTATCGCTTATTAAAGGCACGCTGTCGATGTAAATGTGGACGACTTGTCTTACACGACAGGAAACCAAAATGATCCTCGCCAGCCTGATTTCACAGAAACAGCTGACGTGGTGGTGGCACCATAGACTGTAAAGATGGACGTAGCCTCCGTGATGTCACCCATAGGTTTCTGAAGGGTGGTTTTCGGAGCTCAGAGTGGGCTGCTCCACCGTCGCCATCTTGTTGGTTGATCCTGACTTTCGAACTTCCTGCTAATCCATAAATGGGGCGTGTGGAGCCGAGACTTCGGTGCATGCTGGTTTGTGTCAAGCCTACACTCACCCGCCTGTCACTCAAAGCAACCATGCCCTCAATTATAGCGACTCACTGTAGCCTCCAATTTGCCCTGAAGATGTAGCACTGCTCAGAGGACGCGTTATGAGCTTGTGTCTCGTAAACGCGACGATGGCCAAAACTCTTGTCAAGCGACAATCACCACCACCCGCTCCCGACAAGAGACCATGTTCGGCCACAGAGAAAACTTACAAATAGCTGCTTTAACTTTAAAAATTTTTTTTAAAAAGTTCACAGTGACTTCAGACACGTATATTTAACCTGAGGCACAATCTTCCCTTTTGGCTAACCATAACCAAAAACGGGATTCTGGATGTGAACCTCGGTCTCTGGTGTGAGGGTCATGCGTTTGCTGTTGATGAATGTAGCGCTTCATTCGTGGTTTAGTGGTGCCGGCATGTTATGTAACAGATTATCTGCACCCACCATGTAATGCAGTGTTAAGAGGTTATGGTCATTGTCATGTATTCCTGTGAGATCAGGTTGTCCCCAGGAGAGAGATTAAGATTTATTTTGGTTGGAGTTAATATGTTTCAAATCAAAATGACTCATCTGTGTATTTAATCGGTTTTATAGCAGCGTAACAGCTTAAGGAAAATTCTCCTTTTATTCCCCTCCTCTGCAGAGATGTCAAGGTTCAGGGTCAGTAACACAGCTGGGATTCACTGAGTCACTTTTAATGTGTGGAGGGACATTTTAATACCCATATTCATCACAGAGCAGGTGCCAAGGAGCAGGGCAAGACAAAGCAAATCAGTCGAGCTAAATTCAAGCCTGTGTTTAAGTGGCATGAATGTTTAATGTACAGTGGCAAGAAAAAGGATGTGAACCCTTTAGAATTACTAGGTTTTCTGCATTAATTGGTAATAAAATGGGATGTGATCTTCATCTAACCTGGAAGTAAAGAGAAGCACAATGTGCTTAAGCACAAATAAATATCAGCTTCCATCTATTAAACATTCACAGAGCTGGTGGAAAAGTGAGTGGACCCTTGGATTTAATAACTGGTCGAGCCAATAACCTCAAGCAGCTGCTGATCAGAGCTGCTCAATGTTCAGGAGGAATTTTGAACCATTCTTCCTTATAGAACTGCTTCAGCTCAGACATGTTGTTAGGATGTCTACGTGAGCACTTCACTCATTTCAGCTGCTTGTATCTGCGATGTCATTCCTTCAGTCAGTACTCAAAGCTCATGACTGAAAGAATGACGGCATTCACCACAATGGGACGGTACAATGCTTACTTTACTGCAGATGCCACACCGATCTGCCTGTTAATATCTCACTCCATCCTACCCTCACTTGTTTACAAGATTGCAAGATACTTGCACTTCACTTGAGGGAGAAACTACCAACCCAAAGGGAGCACTCCACCATTTTCCAGCAGTGAGCCATGGCCTCAGACTTGGAAGTGCTCCCCCTCCATTGGAGGTCTTCCAGGCATGTCCAACTGCTAGGAGGCCCTGGGGCAGATCAGAACAAGGTATGTGGTGCTCACTAGAGTCTGCTGTTGACACTGCAGGCTTCTAAAACACAATGTTTATCATCATAGATGTAATAAGTCTAATACTAATAATAATAATAATACTTATGTATTATGTACTTATATAATTTTATTTGTAGGGATTACGTTTAAAACTTGAGAAGTTGTAGCACAAGCACAACAAACACAAAGTAAGAACTATGAGAGAGATGTGTGTGATTGAATCATGAGGGAGATGGTGCTGAGACTATTAGCTGGATGTCTGGTTCTTCACTTGACAGAAACCTAATCGTGTTAGGCCTTTTCCCCCATGTTCTCCCCTGTCCAGTCCTGTCCGTCTGTCTGTCTGTCTGTCTGTCCAGTCCTGTCTGTCTGTCTGTCTGTCTTTCCAGTCCTGTCTGTCTGTCTGCCTGTAACTGTGTCCAAAATCCCTCCCTATGTGGTCCTCTATCTAGTGAGTTTGCCATTTTTTTGTGCTATCCCAAAGTATTGTAAGGATATTTAACTCTATATAGTGGACTCATAGTATCCCACAATACAAAGTGAAAAGTAGTGTATAACTGATGGTCACTAACCAAGCAATATATACCATCATGCCTTGCACTCGCTGAAAGACAAAAACTGTGCACAGAAAAGTGTTTTTTTCATTTGACCTATGAGCTCACTATATAGTCCTCTACATAGAACTCCCTGGATAGTGAGGAGGAAGGAGTGAATAAGTGAGTGATTTCGGACACAACCTGTGTGTGTGTGTGTGTGTGTGTGTGTGTGTGTGTGTGTGTGTGTGTGTGTGTGTGTGTGTGTGTGTGAGTGTCTGCTGGGCATGGCTTCCTGATTCCTGCTCCCACCAGTTCCCCTGCTCACTGAGACTCATCTGCCAATCCACGACTCATCAGCTGCTGTATTTAAACCTCAGATCTTCTCGCCAGTCTTCGCCAGATCGTTCAGTCACCCTGTGTGTTTATTTCATGAAACTGCTTTTACAGTTTTACAATAAATACTCAACCTCCTCCTGACGTGGACTTTGTCGCTCTTCATACTACACCGCCGCACTACAGCCATTACACGTCGCCTACAACAAAACGTAACTATGGGTTACAACAATCTGCTGCACAAACGATGGTCTTGTTTTTTTTTACAGGAGGACATTCTCCTAAGTCTGTGATGTGCTTATTGAGTGCAGCCATTTGTCAAAGCCAAACATTCCCTGGATCCAGCTTCATTTTGTTTTTCTTATGATTGTAAATTGAATATATTTGATTGTTAGATGGTTGATAACCAGCAAACTAAATACGTCTCTCTCTCTTATAACTATTTTTTTTATAACTATAACTATTTTTCACAATTTTCCAACATTTTATATATGAGCCAATAAATAATTGACACAAAATCACAAAAATGGAAGTCAAAGAAGAGAAGAAGTATTAAGAGAGAGATTTTTTTTACTCTCCCCTACAGTAGCCTACAGCAGGCCCCTACTGAGTTGGAGGGAGGTAATAGTGTGATCCCGCAATAGAGAACAAAATGAGCACCTCTACATGCTGTCAAGCTGCTCTCTGTAATGTGTGGTTTGTCTCCTGCTGTGTGTATGTGAGGCTGTACATGACAATAAGCTCTGGACTACGGGACAGAGAGGAGGAGGAAGAGGAGGAGGAGGAGGAGGAGGAGGATGGGTGTGGATCTGTGGCTAGCAGAGGGCGAAGGTAGTGGGAAAACAATGTTTTACAGATTACAAAGCTGCTGTGTTGTCTGCAGTTTTCTTCTCAAACATGATGAGATAGATCAGGCACAAACAGTCAGAAACGAGGTGCAGATTTCCACAGATATAAGTAGGCACTTGAATGTGACAGAGAGCGGCAGGATTACTCCCGTTCTTCAATATTTTACCTTCCTCTTGTTGTCTTCTATCTCTTTAAACCGTGATTGACTGATGTCAGGTGAACCGGTGGGCTGCCGGTTCAGCTGACATCTCTCTTGTCACCTCTTGTCACCGTCACGTCACACCGTCGTCTCGCCATGACACACCAAACGAGCTCAGAGACTCCCACTTTTGGTGGGGAGTTTTTCTACATGTTGCGTGACAGTTGCCTCATGTTGCGTCAATGACACAGTGAGAAAAAGTGACTTCACTGTTGTGGGCTCTGCAATAAAAAATAATGGGACCTTGCAGTTTTTTAACCATTAATGGTAGAATGTGGATCTTGTTCCTTATATGAGCAACAGCAAGAAGCTGCACAGTGTTGATAACTACTGCTCTACAAACGCCTCACAGACCAGCACTCTTAGATTCACAGGAACCTGTTTCTACTTTTGTGATGACAGTATAGAACCAGTATATAACCAGACACATACTGAGAGGAGCCAAGAGATTCTCTAGATTACATCAGAGAATAATTGACTAGTAGTGATCATGTAGCACCGCCTGATGCAGCTATGGCAGACACCTGCATCTGGAGACGGTGTTTCGCTCTCAAGAGCCGCTGTCGCTGTTCGCTCTGAGGTTTATTGGATTGTTATTTTTTTGTGAGTTTATTATCAACAGCCAGGGTTTTTTTTTTTTTTCAATCGTTCCACCTGGATCTGACCTAGCCTACAAGCTCTCACAAAGACCATTGTGGCAGTAATAATGAACCTGTCACCACCAGTTGTCATTTTCCCGTCCAGCACCCACATTGTTCAAATAACAAATACACTCGCGCCCATCTGTGCACCCATGGACGTGTTAGTGCAAGCATGCCTGGCTTATAAAGGGAATGGGAGATGGCACTCTGATTGGTTTATTTCATGTTACACCCAAAACACTCTCATGAATAATTAAGAGATTAGGTACAACCCTTATGAACCACCCGCCTAACGAGTCATATGAACCAAGCAGCAACCTCTGAGGCTGAAAAACGAAGACAACACGGAAGAACCAAAAACTGCAGTTCCTCTAATGACCACTAGAGTCTGGCTCCACAAGAGAGTCAATCCCCATAGACTGCCATGTTAAAATGTCCAACAGCCTCGTACAAAAAACAGTTTTAGTCTTTATTGATAATTTCCTCCTTCATGACAACTGTTTATATAACTCACCTGTTAACATTTTTTTTTAAGATTTAAACTTCTGCATTATTGAGGATGTGGCCACATTGAGTGACAGGTGGGTGAGCCTATGCTCAACACAAACACAACCAAAGTCTCAGCTCCATACACGCCCCACCTCTTTGCCCATTTGGAGATTAGCTGAGAAGGGCGGAGTCAGACACTAACAAGATGGTTACAGTAGCGCAGCTCGCTCTGAGCTTCAAAACTGCTCTTCAGGAACTTGTGGTTGTCATGGAGGCTACGCCCATCTTTATTTACAGTCTATGCATATGACACACCCTAAATGTATTTGCGCCACACACTTGAGAACATGCGTGCTGCGCTGTTACAATGGAGCCCATCGTATGAGAAGTCTGTCACAGCTTGTGAAAGTAAGTTTGCAATGTTCATACTTACACTGTAAAATTTAGACGTGAACATGCAATCTTTACATTTACAAACTTAAATTATTAAGTAATAATTTTTTGGGCATATCTGCCCTTATTATGAGAGAGAGAGAGAGAGAGAGAGAGAGAGAGGGAGAGAGATTGAATGATATGATATAATACAATACTCCATTTAATTACTGAACAACATATTTAGGAATTATTTAACAATCCAGATTAGGTCAGTTTTCCCTGTCTTGTGTTCAAAGGGGTGCATTTAAAAACAATTAAAATTATAATTTTATTAATAATTAATATTTTTCCCGGGAGTCCCTGTAATAAATGTAAACAGTGACACTGCAGAAATAACCGCAGCACAAAAACTCTAAGCAAGTGCAACAATTTCATAAGAATTCATAAAGAAACTTTAGCCATTAAGGTTACCTGTTCACATGACTTTATAATGAAATAGAAATGAACAGGTTATACAACAAAGAGTTGCGTTTGGGACTTTAGAAAGTGCTCTGCTGTAACTCGCTGAGGCATGAAGACTTAGCTAAGTGGGTTGTTGCGACCCTAAAAATAGTCCCTCTCATTATGACACATGTTAAAAGAAGTCACAGAGGAATAAAACAGACTAATTGAGTTGAGATACTGAAATTATTCACATTCTTCGTTACGTAACGTTAATGAGGCAACAGCAGTGAGTCGCTGTGACCTGCAGACTTCTTCCTTCAGTCCTTTAGATTTAGTAGATTTACCTTTTGTTTGTTATTCATGAATTTTTTCCTTTAAACAGAATCATGCACTTTTCAAATCAAACATAACAATGTCTGAACAGACTGTAGCAGGTGAGAGACAGTTGATTTCACAGGCTGCACCGTCACAGCTGCAGATGATTAACATGATTTCTTTGAGTTTCCCAATCAAACTGCACATTTACAATCGGTCAAAGATGGTTTTGTGGAGAAGAAACACCACTCCGACATTTCTGATTTCTGTCTGGAAAAACAAACAAAAAAACACGGAACAAGCATTTGTTCATTAAAGACAGAGAGAGTGTTAAATCCTTTTGAACACAAAAGATCTGGGTGATCACCTCATGTCGGCTTGTCAGCTGGAAATGACTGACGATAGTGAACAGAGTTGAAGGAATCTCTATGGAAAACTTATTATATGATGGTTTAAAGCTTAAATCACATTATAAACTCTGAATCTGAATATCCAGCATTACGTTTAGCTCCAGCTCTTCTATGGTAGCAGAGTCATGAACTTAAGGCCACCTTAATTTAATTATCCATCGATCCATTATATATACCGCTTATCCTTATAGGGTCGCGGGGGGGCTGGAGCCAATCCCAGCTGACATTGGGCAAGGACAAGGTACACCCCACAAAGTACCCAGAGAGAACCCACGCAGGCACAAGGAGAAGATGCAAGCTGCACACAGAAAGGCCCCTGGCCCAGGGGGCCATTTAACATCACTTTTTCAGTCAATCTATGTTGTAAAGTATTCAGGAAATCGTTTGATGGAAACTTGAGAGCTGCAGTAGATCACTGTGTGTACTTGGCTGCAGGAGCTCCTGCCCCCTCTAACACATCTGGCTCAGAAAATCACACTAGGAATAGAAGTTTGTTAACACAGACACTAAGTAACATTTAAATTCAATTAACTATCAAAATTGCTGCAAAGGCTCAAACACTAGCTCGGTTAATGCCAACAAACTAAACGTGACATTTGTCATTTAATGTCAACCCATTTTGATTTTAAGAAAATATAAACCAACACTGCTCTCTGACCCTTCACTTAGTTACAGTGAACATGTGATTGACTTTGTGCTCAGAGATTCAGAATGACAAAAGAGAGCGAGTAGCTATGATCATTATGATCGTAAGAATCTCTGCTGCTCGCTCGAATACAGTCACACAACTCTTGGACGCTCAAATCATCCGTCTTTCTTCAGACTCTTGGCTTTGGGTTTTTGCTCTCAGGCGTTTGGACTCCTCCACAGCAGCTGCTTTCATCTCCTGGTCCAGTTGTTTGTCCCTATTTCTTCAGATCTTTTTTCTTCAGATCTTGAAGTTCTCTCTTCAGCTTGAACCTTTCTGATGAAAATTGTTGGAGACGTGGCTCTGTCATGCTCTGCTGTAAGATTTCCTACTTCTGCTTGTCAAACCACAGTAAGTTCTGTTTTTTTTTCACTTCAGTCATTTTCATGTTGATCAGATTTTTAGTTCCCTTACTTTATGATTTCCTGTTTGAGTCCCTTGATTTTCATCATCATCATCATCAGTCATTGAATTTCTTCTGAAGCTCAGCCTCTGACTTCATGTTATTGGTGAAACATTAAAGTTATGATGTCATCAATCTTCTGTTGTGCAGACTCGAATTGACTCAGCTGAATGTGTTCTTCTTTAAACTCACACGTCTGTTTCTGAGTGATACGAAACAATCCAAGACCGACCGTAAAAGCAAGAAGAAGAGGAAGGAGAAGTCATCTGTCATGGTGGACAATAATCAAAAGAAGAAATGTCCAAGTTTCAGCCGAACAAATGACAAACCATACAGCCTGGTGAGGAGAAGTCACCTGCAGTGGATAGCCTCTAAACGGCAGAGAAATCAAAGGATGAGCTGTGGGAAGAATGTGTTGGTCTTAAAGAGGAACTTGACAGGGGGCCCATGCAGAAGAACCACTTTAAGACGGGTTAAAGAGAAGGCCCAAAGGCCCTGTTGATCCTGCAGGAGATGAAGGGCACGGTGAAGGAGACCGAGCAGTGGCACAGAGCAGAGACGAGTAGAGAGCAGTACAAGACACAGCACAAATTCACAAGTAGTTTCACATCACACCCAATGAAAACTAACATCATCCCATAATTTTCCGTGACACTGGTGAAACGCACAGAAGTTTATGTGAAGGTTGAGTCTGTCGTGAGAAAAGAACTGAAAAAAAGGTACAGGAGAAAAATGTTTCATCTGTGACGCCATCTTCTTTCCTGCACAGTCACTATAATCTATATATCAAACATCTGAGTGCTCTACCTCCTGAGCCACAGCCGCTTCCATCTGATAATAAATTATACTGAAGTGCAAGTCTCAAGTCTTAAAGCCTCAAGCAAGTGCCACGTTACTGTGGTTTGAATCAAGCAAGTCAAGCTAATCACAAGTCAAGTTATATGTTGCTCATCAACCCCACTAAAAACAGTCGTCATGAAAAGTTGCTCACATATGTGGGAGAAAAAACATTTTAACAATAGTGTGATCCTACTTGTAACTCTGCTCTGATTCCAGATCAGGATGCTGCGACAGAGTGCATCATCATCATCATCATCATCATCATTATCACTCATAAGATCCATACCCTCAGTGCTGTCCCCCCTGATGGAGTGTTGGGTGCAAAGGAAGAGCTACAGCCTGCTGCAGGACATGACTTCCATCAATAGGCAGGTGAAGAGCCGCAGCACTGTATCTGGTAGTTTGTGACTGACAGTCTCTCTACGTCAGCCTTTCAATGTTGTTGAGGGAGGACAGGAACCTACTGACCGTATGTGTGTCTTCACTGTTTTCATTTTTGTTACGGTTCTTTTATTGTGTTGTTGTTTTTAACGGTGAGACAAAGATGAATTTCCAGCTGTAGTGGGACAATAAAGTTCTATTCTATTCTACTCTATTCTGTTCCAAAGTACTTTGTAACCAGACCACTATATGAAATGTCTGAAGTACAACAGAATATACATTTTTGTTTGGCATTAAACTCACAAGCACAAGTTATAATGTATTTTACGAGAGTTACTGAACTAGCCAAGCAGACATGAGAATGCAGACTATCCTTTCTGAAGTTATTCCCCTTAAAGAAGGAGTTGTTATGTCCATTATCCAGTGTGCTGAAAGGAGGCGTTCAAGGACACCTCACATTTCCATTTATAATACAAAAACACTTTAAAAAATGTCATGATACAGCATCAAGTGCTGCCTCAGGGGTAAATGATGTTGTGCGTGTAGAGCTCAGATTCACATACACTGATTGAAAATAAATTAGTAAAAACTATATTTGTTCTATTTATTAAAAAATAATGACTTTCATTGAGAAGCTAATTTCAAGTGATCAGATACAATAAATATTGTATTCATGGTGTGAGGAGAGTGTGGGCGCATATTTCCAGACACAGACATGTTTGATTCAAAATGAAGTGGACCCCCACAGAGGAGGATTTTAGAGCTGCACTCCTCCTGCTGCTTTTCAAACGATGGAACTGTCTGAGCTGCCATTGGCCATCGGCTCATGACTGACTCCACCACAGACAATCTGCTTTTTTTCTATTTCCCCCTGTTGAGCTCACTTCAGTTCATTCTAGGTCACTGCAGTGTAGAGCAATGCAGTTTATTTCAAGTGTTTGATCCTTAAATCAGCTACGTGTAATTTTTAATACTGAAAATAAATCAAATGACTGATTTAATGTGAAAGGTGTCTTCCAGCTCATTGTTTTGTTTTGTACCCACAACTTCATTAGTTATGGTTCACTCTCACTCTGTCATAGGGCTGTTTCTGGCAATAGCAGCTGCTGTTTTCAATATAAAAGCTCTTAAAAAAGCACTGTACACTACCTGCTCACCATCAAACTGTAGCCCGATAGAAGTTTTCAACTACCTGGTGAATGCAGTGCCGCATTTAGCAGCTAAAGAGTAGAGCTTTGGTCTCCACCTTAAAGTTTGCTGTGTCAACCCTTTATGTGGGTGTTGAATTCACTGCTAGTTTCCACTGCTAAGTTACTGCAGGTTTAACACAAGCATTAACCTCTGTGGCGCGCCAAAACTGCAGTTCCTCCAGTGACCACTAGAGTCTGGCTCCAACAGTGAGCCAATCCCCATAGACTCTCATGTTAAAATCTCTTTACAGCAGAAATAAACATGTTTACAGCCTGATACAAAAAATAGTTGTTTCTATAGCTAATTTTCATGACAACTACACAGGGGGTTAATTTTATATAACTCACTGTTTACATTTTATTTAGGCTTAAAGTAATGGAGAATTGAGGGTGTGCCTCTTTGAGATACAGGTGGATGAGTGTATGCTTGTCACAAACTGGCATGCACCGAAGTTTTGGCTCCACACACACCCCTCCTCTTTGTCGATTTTTCAATTACTCAGGAGTTCGGCAGAGTCAGACACTGCCAAGATGGCAATGGTGGAGCAGCTCACTCTGAGCTTTGAAACCTGTGGGTGACATCATGGAGGCTATGTCCATTTTTAAATACAGTCTATGGTTTAACATGATCATATGAAATCTAATCCATTATTGCCACAGGTCACCTCCACCAAATAAGATAATTTTCATTGTTCACACTTCAGCGGAAAACATCAATAGAATAAGACAAACCACTTTTAAATTACCAATATCCTCTTCAGTTTACATTCATATTCCACAATGTGTCAAGTCAGTCCCTGAAGACTTTTATTTTGAAAATGAATAAATAAATAAATAAATAGATAAAATAGAAACTCACTGTCATCTCCCTAATGGTATGGAGTTAATTTTCCTTACAACTAGGTTTGCACCTATTGCGCTCTATGTAAGCTCACAAATACCTTTCATGTTGTTGTGGGAGTGATTACATGTGTTTGGAAAATATGTGAGCATCAAATGATGATTACATTTCCGTATTCCTCACCTTAATCCTAAAACATATAATACGAGCTGCTAACGCTCAGGAGCTGGGGTGGAGAATTTTTCATAGATTTAACCTTCTGGCATACTGACAATCAGTATCTAAAAATTTTATTCATAAAATAAAAGAACAAATCCCAGTTCCTGTATGATTTAGTCATTTTAAATTATTAAGTTTTCATTGTCTCATCATAGTTAAAAAACATGAGCCAACCAATGTTAGGTTATATTTGCAAACATTAAAATTAACTAAAAAAAGGAAGAATCCTCATTTTGATTCGCTCCTGTTTGCCCTGTTAAAGTTACTGAATTACATGGTATAGAAATTCAACACTTCCTGTAACTGTTTCCAATTAAAAGCCTCCAATCATTTGAATGGACAGAAACCTTTTATTCCTTAACATTGCTTTTATTGCTGTGCTCACGTGCTGCAGTTAACGTATTGTCTAATTTCTATTACATTTCAAGTTTCTGACTGACCCACTGATGTGGCCAGTCCCACTATGGAACAGTCTATAGTGCAAACAACAATAAAATCAGAAATGGACTTTCACTGTCAGCGCTCTCACTCTTGTGGCAATATGTTGTGTGGGAAATGAACAGTTCAGATTGAGATGGAATGTATTGATTTGGTGTCATTGTATGGGTTTTAGTGTGAGGATGTCACATGAGAGCCAGCTGAGAAGTTAACATCAAAGGGTTATTGTACTGATAAAGGCATGATCAGCACCTGAATGTACGACTGACTGAGTCAACCTTGCCATGAGTCAGCAACTGCTGTCCTCTTATTTACCTAATGCATTAATTGAGATTATTTTCTATTAAATGTTGAAGTTTGGCCGAGTGGCGCTCTCCATGGTGCTGAAAGGAGGATTTAATTCTGGTATGTTAAATTAGTATTTAACCATTTTTCTTGTTATATATCATCATGTACCCTCACATGAGGAAAGGCCAAGGCACATGATTGGACTGGGAAATATATTATTTTTTCATAAATGATCATGATCTTGACCTTTGACTCCCAAAGTCTAAGTAGTTTGTCCTTCAGTCCAAGTGAACATTTGTGGCAAATTTAAAGGAATTCCCTCGAGGAGTCCTCCAGATATTGTGTCTGCAAGGTCAAAATCATGTTAGTGTGGGGTAACGTGACCTTGACCTTTGACCTTTGACTTTCAATCACAAAATTCACATCCTTGAGTCCTAGAGAATGTTTGTGCCAAATTTGAAGAAGTTCCATCAAGGCGTTTCTGAGATATTGTGTCCACGTGAATTGGACAGACAGACGGACAACTCAAAAACAATCTGCCTCAGAGAAAAAAAGAGATGCATTCAACTATTATTATTATACTCGGTTTAACTTGAATTTTCATCTGCACCAGAGGCTAAATCTGTTCTTTTATCCATCACTGCAGCTAACACTGATCATTTTTGTATTACCAGGGACACTCCATTTCAGGAGACTGCTGTCATGTGTATGCAGGCTACAGCAGGTGTTAGTAAAGAATCAGATCATGAACACTGGAAACTGCTTCCTTTTAGGTGGATTACATTTCAGAATAAACCTAAAAAATTCTTTGAAAACACAAATGTAAATTCTGAAAAGGGAAAATGGAACCAAACAAAGTTTATAGTCTCCTCCAGTCCCTCAGAGTGATGTAATCTGCTGCAATGGGACCATGATTTCCATGCATTACTTTCCATGACTACTGAGTGTGTGTGCGTGCGTGCGTGTGCGTACGTGTGTGTGTGTGTGTTGCTCTCCTCTTTGAACTAAAACATGTTTGGTTCCCTGTCTTCTCAGTCCAGGCCTTTGTGCTGTAGGCAAGAGCTGTTCTCCTCAAAGTGTGTGTGTGTGTGTGTGTGTGTGTGTGTGTCTGTGTGTATGTGTATGTGTATGTGTGTGTGTGTGTGTGTGTGTGCTTAGGTCTTTATTGTGCTTTTTTGTGTTGAGCGTGGGTTGTGTAAAATTGTCAGTCAGTCTCACTTTGCTGTGACTTAAAGTTACACATATTTACATCATGACACATGTATGTTAGGACAGATTAAGCCCCTACAGTGCCCATCACAAAATGCTCTGTGAAGAAGATATTACTCTGTCTTAAAATTACATCTCACACTCACACACACACACACACACACACACACACACACACACACACACACACACACACTTTCTGTGGCACATTTCTCATGTCTTCCTCTAAATTCCTGTTTAATTATATTCATTCTCCTCTGTCTCCCACTGAAAATTCATCATCATCTTAATCCAAATCAAAACCTGGACTTCTTAAACATCCTCACACTAATGAGTCTTGTCAGAAACAACCTAATTATTTCACTTGGATGAGATGGCCCCTCTCACCATGTTAAAACTCCTGGGAGGATGTGTAATCCGCTCCAGCTCTTCTCCTCTTTCTATTTGTTGGACTTTGTCTTTGGACGTCCACATCAGGCTCCATCAGTTTCATTAAAAATCAGATATTATTCATTTATTGTGCTCCACCTGTGTTCTCTGGTAGTCAGAAAAGTCAGAATAAATTAGTGCACTATCAGATCTACCAGACATACATTCCAGTCTTGTAGGAAACTGTATAAAAACTACTACTTCCCTCTGTCTAACACCATTTCACTAATCTGACCTTCAATGGAGAATTTTTACACCAAAGCTTTTCTCACTGTGATAAAAAAGAATCATCTGATGGAGACACTGATTATCATTGTGAAAATTTTGGAGCCTCTAGGTGTCCAAGATTTAAAGCAATGTTCATTGTTGCTTCATGACTCCTTTAAGTATTCATATGTGCACCACAAGAAATGGCCAGTGGAACTGTTTTGTCGACCCACCTAGCCTTTCAAAGATTTTCTCCTTACATTGTGTTTGTCCATCTTTAAAAATAATTGATGGATTTCCATCACATTTGCTCTGGATACCCAAGACAAGAAGGTCCATTTGATGATTAGTTAGGATTAGGCAACTAAGATACTTGATTAAGTTTAGGTAAGAAGAGTTTAAGATTGTGGTAAAAGTTAATTGCAGTCTCTGGTGTACTTCCTGATTTGGCAAGGAACAGTAACATTGGATATTAATTTGTGAGGTGAGGAATTGTCAAAATAGACATAATTCACAGAGATATGGACTGGGATACTAAAAGGTATCTCCTATAGGTTGACTTTTTCTGCAGCACTGTTATGGACATGCCTCCTCTGTCAAGCTGTGATGTAGCTGAGGAAAGTCTGGGGTTTATGGGAAAAGGTATTCATTAAAGGTTGCAAAAAGTTTTAATGATTAAATGAAAGATTTTACATTGCCTGACATATTATTCTCTCCAGTGGATTAATTTCCATTCAAGTTACTAAACTTTTATTTTTCTTCTGACGTCATGGAATCCTTTTCATTAAATTTGCAGTGGATGTTCATGGTCCCCAGAGAATGAATCCTGATCTTGAACAGTTTTTTTTTTTTTTTCCTTTCTCAGCACGATCATTAAGGGTGGTAGAGGAATATATATCATAGTATATCAAGTATATGGCCATGAGTTTTTTTCTAAACACATTCATGCTGCCAATGGGAAAACCCCATTAAATTTTAATGACAGCATGTCAAGTGAAGTCAGTTTGACATAGGATACCCAGTGAAGAAGAAAAAGAGAAGAAGCAGAAAAAAAATGATATGAAACTTCAAGGAGACGCAAAAACAGACGAGCAGAAACAAGAAGGATGCCCTTTCCTCAAGCACTGTTTTCAGGGCAAACTTGTGCAACAGTACTGGATTAGTGGGGGGCACAAAAAATATTGAATGATCAACATTAAACTAATAAATTAAATCCTAAAAACCACCACTGCATCTTCTTCAGTTAGTTTGGGACATATTTAACCTGTAGCAAAGAAATCTAGTTTTATTGCATCTTTAATTACATTATAGAAAATTGATTTTTTTTTGTGGAATATAATGCTCCAAAATAAAGTAAATGACATGGTCCGGCTTGACTGACTGGACCTGAAGTTAGCTCTGGAATACCACATTATTCATAAAGAATATGACACTTGTGACATGACAGTGGGACATGTTCTGATGGATTAGGAGGGGGCAAGCCCTACTGCCCTTGTTAATGTGTAATTGACAGATACGACCCAGAAGCCAACCAGGATTGTTCACATTGACCTGTTGTAGCTGTTTGAGAGATTTTATTGTCATCTATTCAACCGTAAAGCTTGAGCTCTGTGGGCTGAGCTGAGTCCTGGACCAGCACATTTGACATTTGCCTAATTTGGAAAGCACCAGGAGTGGGCATGCTCTTCCTCTGCAGGGGTCCTTTTAATCCCTTTAATCATTAATAAATAAATACATGGGGGGGGGGATGCAAACCTTGACTGCACTCAGCCTAAAGCAGAGATACTGTAAAGCTGCTGTAACATGGTGAAAGGAATGCGAAGGAAGTGCTTTTGTTCTGGTAGTACAGCAAGTTTTTATTTTGTACTGACTATGTGTTTTAAACTGTCAATTGTGGTTCTGCTTTAAAGGATCGCAATCTCAGTCAGCTGTCCTATCTATGAGTATCGGCCATGGCATTTACTACTGATAGTCCCCAGAGGACCTTTTGTAATGTTTGTGGGGACACCCTTATTTTCCTTCTGTTTTTTACACCATTAGGTAAAAAAAGCAAAAAACTACAATTACCACGTCATGTTTGTTTTCCTCCACCAACCACCAAAGTTGTGGGAAATATGGTCACTATCTCCCTGAGTTACAGTGTTGAATAATGGCCAGAAGTGTTTCTGCAGAACATTATGATGTCACAGTGAAGTTGACCTTTGACCTTTTGGATATAAAATGTCATCACTTCATTTAATCCTTAGAGATATTTGAGTTAAATTGTGTCACAATTAGTGGATGAATTTGAGTCATGGCCAAAAACCTGTTTTGTTAGGTCACAGTGACCTTTGACCTTTGACAGCAAAAATCTAATCAGTTCATACTTGACTCCAAGTGAATGTCTGTGCCAATTCTGATGAAGTTTGCTTAAGTCATTATTTGGATATCACTTTCACAAGAATGGGACAGACTGGCATGTCCATGCAGATTTCCACAAATTCTGCTACGTGCATTCATAACATATCCCCAGACAATAAACATAATATTTTCGTTGACCTTTTCTCACATTTTCTCCAGCGCCGTCATCAGGCCAGAATTTCCACTTCATGCACTGAAGAAATATAAAAATCTAATGGAAGGAATGGGATGAAATGTCATGCAATCGAAATGGTAATGAAACACATTTATGCTCCCGTGATAATCATATTGGATTTTATTTTAGTGTCCCAGCTATCTTTGCTCTTCTACAAAGTGCAATTAAAGATGGTTTGAATATAACTGTCAAGTTCTCTTTTCACATTCATCACATCTACTTCTGTCACATTTTCTGTATACGTCCAAGGGCAAATGCCGTAAATGCCTTTCATAAAGGAGAGACTGTATGAATCCATGTGCCATTATTTCCATCATAATTCCCATACGATTGAATGTGTGTGCACTACCGAAGATGGTTTTTGGAGAGAGAGATCAGGGAGATATGGGTTGCATCTAGGAGAAGAATGTAACCCCAGCTTTTTTTTATCCCCTACACTGAGCGTCAGTGGCAGAACAAGATCATTTTTATAGAAGTGGCCAGTATTCTTTTTTTTTTTTTTTTTTTGGTGTTGTACAGACATTGGATTAGAATCATTGCTTATGGCGTGATGATAATGAGAGAGCCATTTTGTTAATTTTCTATTATTATCATTATTACCATTATTATCTATATTGTAGCGTGTACCTGAATCTCTGCCATTTCGAGCTAGGTCCCTTCGTTGCTGTTCTGCTCAGCAAATATACTGTGGCTGCTAATGCAAGCTGAACATTTCCTGTCAATCCTTTACATTAAAAGCTTCCCACTGAGTAAACAGAAGATGGCTTTTGCTGTGAAGCAGCCATGGGAAACGACAGTCTATGTGTCAGTAATATCAGCACCAATGGCCTTTGTTTGGGGAAAGAATAATAGTACACAACCAGACATGGATATTTTTTGCACCTCTTCGAGCAGGTATCCCTGCCATATGAAAAAACAGCAGCTATGATAGGGCTAACATGCTGTCTGGAGTGACTTTGGTTTTATTCCACATTGGCAGAACTCGAGCGTGTGTGTACTCTCCCCCGGGCTCCACTGTAGGTGGCTATTTGGAACAGACACACACTTTGCCTTTTAGTAATTCATCCGAAACAACCTGATTTGTAATTATAAAATTGAACCTGTTTAACCTTATTCTGATTAGAATGTAATCATCTAAAAAAAAAAAAACACTGAAATTGCATCCTCGATTAAAAGAGAAAAAACACAATGAAATTGGGCCATTGAAAGTTTATATATATATATATATATATATATATAAAAAATAGTTATACATTTTATTGCAATGTTTAGTCCACCTCATTTATTGTCAGAACACTCAGGCTTAGTGGATGACAGTGGATCTGGTGCTAACTGAGTGATGATGCTCTAAAATAGACCTCTGTGCAGCTTCACGACACATGACGCTGAGTCTAATACACAGTAACAGAATCCAAGAGAAGAGCAAAAACAGAATACATTTATGTATGTTGTGCGTTGGCGCAATACAAATGAAATAAAATTGAATCCATATAAAAAGGACTCTGTATTTATGTTATGGGATTACCAGCTTGGAGCTGCATTTAGAATTAACACTGCAGCATTTTTCAATTTAGCTGAATATAAGTCGGGATATATTTAAAAAGGTGCATCCAACCTTAGATTTTACGACTGCACTCCTAACTGATGGCAACACAACAAATTAGGACGAAAAAGAGAAATTAGACACACAGTCTCGTGGTACGCACGACTGTTTATAATTGAAATAATATTGTCAAAATCAATCCTATTTGTATGCATACAGTGTCAGAAGTCTTTCATTGCTGAGGTATTGAGGAAAATGCTCTATGGCAGTCATCCTGTGCACCAGCCAAAGTGTCATATTTAACAGCCAAATGACAGCTCAAGAATGTGGGTCTGCATACACGTTCCCTTTTCATACTTTTAGACTGCATTTGAAAGGGATGGCAATGTCACAGAGGAGAACACATGTGAAAGCCTTATACTATAGTTGATATACTGTATCTGTACAATCACTGCGAAAATGTCTGCCTTAATAAATAATCATTATGATCCATTTACAATGTTTAACTTATTTCCAGTCAGTTTTAGTTAAAATAGTCAAACATACATTTGCTTAACTTTAATGGGGACACAGCTCGCTTTGAAATTTCTTCAGCCATTGTTACCGTTTTTGTTTTGATTTCAGGCAGCGATATTCAACTTCTGCCTTTCTACAGTATCATATGGCCAATTTACTGTATGTGGCCAACACTAAATGTCCATTGATATCTGTTGCACGACACAAACATAGCTAACTAGCGAACCCAATTGATGGGTGTCCGGTTTCCAAGCAATCAAGGATAAATGTGCAGCAACAGGTAGAAAACATGTTTCAACAATGTCATAGCAGCTTCTATATGGACATTTTCACCATTAAGAATCAAAGCAGCAAATAAACATACAGGTAAAACATGCTGTTTCCTCAGAATATACCAGACACTGGATACATGCCAGAACTCATAATAGAGATGACTGCAGTCTAAACAGGCCGAGCTTCACTCCTGACTAACTGTGTCAATACAGGATTTAATCAGTATTATTCATCAGCCACACGGGATCATGAACAGAGAGGCTCTTCAACTGTTTAATAGTTTCCACTGGAAAATAAGCATGACAACGTGGCACGTTTCCTTTCAAGGCCATCAGCCTGCTCCTCTATCAGCTGTCAACACATTCCCCCACCTCTCAGTCATACTAATCAGCCTTAAACACAGTAACAGTGTGAGCTCTGTCACCTCAAAGGAGCTATTCGTAAGTTTTGCTATTGCTACATAGCCAGCGTTAGCATTAACAGCAGTTTACCTAAAAGTCCAATAGCTTCAGTCATTGTTGAGTTTTTAACCCCAAAGGTCACAATACGCCATCTGAGCAGCGCTTCTTCTTCAGGGCAGCCTGTCACTACAGTGAGATGGTATTGGAAAGTGACAAGATGGGCCGAAGGGACTGGGGCTAGCTGGTAAGCATACCAACTTAAGTAGAAGAAGTGATAAAAAGAAACAATGCAAGAAGGTGGTTTTGCACCTCTAGAAGACAGCTGTTGGTGAATAAAGGAATGAGGTTTGATGCTGAATTCGCAACGTTTTTCTTCTAGACCGGTAAATAAACTGTTAATGCTAATGTTGGCTATGTAGCAATAGCAAAACTTACAAATAGCTCCTTTAAAAACTGGCATAAAGTTCTAGTTTCAGTGTAAAACCTTCCACAACCTTACAATAGAGGGGACATCAGAGAGGAAAGGTGGAGTTACTGTAAGAGTAATGCAAAGTAGAGGGCGAGTCAGGGAGAGCAGGGCAAGATAGTGAGTTAATCCACCACCAGATAAGTTTGTCTTTCCCACATTGAAGCATTTATGACACATCTGACCTTTGGCAGGCATTTTGGAAGGTCAATGATTATAATGTAATCTCTTTAAATGTCTCGCTCTCAGTATCTGTCCATGTCCTCTCTAAGCACTTCCTCTTTTCTGTCTCTGTCATTTTCCTTCTGCTCGATTGTAGTGTCCTGTTCATTAGGAGGAGTAGCTTTTTACCCCCCACAGTGGAGCTGTTGCATTAAAGGTTAAGAAGAGAATGTCACCTAATGATTATCTCATTCTTAAGAACAGAAAGTTAGGTACCTTTTCTGCTGTGTGAATCTATTTGTCTTCGGTACGCACTGGCCAACAGCCTGGGTATTTTGCTTCAAATCGACCTGAATGTGTGCACAAACTGTACAAAGAAAATCGCTGACAAAAGGGAAATAAAGAGAAAGATTGCCCAATAAGAAGAAGAAAACAGATTTACCAACCATTGTGGGCTCTGCATCGGGCTGCAAATGTCAGCCAGAAACAATAATCTTCTCAGGTGAGCGAAATCCAAAATCCAGGCTGAGCACTTATCATCTTATTATTTCTTTTTTTTTTCCAAATGTCAGTCTGATTTCAGTCCGCCAAGTTCTCGTCAGAGGCTTTATCAATATCCATAGTGAAAACAAATAAGAAAAAGAATACTCACAGACATTGAATAGGCAGCATGATGGACTTAGAAAATAAAAGTATAGCAATAAGACTCAACGCTGCTGGAATGAGTTCAACAAAGTTTGTGAAGTTCTCATTGTATAAGCAGAAGGAAAACATATTGTTGTCTCATTAGGTCTGTTAAGACACCCCGGGTGTCTTGTAAATGATCTTATTTCTTTTTGAAAGTTCTCCTTTCAAAATAAGAGTTATTGATTCAATAACAGACATCTGGACGCAGGAAGGAGACAATGGGTTGGAACTAATTTATTAAGCGAGTCCAAGGCTTGCTCATCGTTACGTCAAGAGGTATGTTGTTTTTGGTCAAACAGACTTTTTGCCAGACCGAACGCAATGACTGGATGGCTTACCTGTCTGTAAACCCACCACCAGCTTGCCTGCGTGTATGCTGGCTATGCTCACTCCTGTCTCTTATACACATCTATACTTTACGTTTTAAAAGCGATGAATGAGGTCCTGTCTCCTCCGTATAGCCCCCAGTGGAGGCTGCACTGGCCAAGGTTCCATGGGCATTGGCTCATCTGGCTGCACCGGCACATCAAAAGGCAAACCATTCACTAATGCAATGTTGTGCAAAACTGAACAGGCCAAAATAATGTCGCACACTTTTTCTGGGGTATACAACAGCGTTCCTTCCTGCTGGTCCAAGACAGAGCCACCTGCCCTTCAGCAACCTGAAGCAGCGCTCCACAGGGACCTGTGTTCGTGTGTGCGCACTATTGAATCTGCGTTCCTGCTCTGTAGCAGGGTTAGCCAGCGGGGTTATAAGGTATTCCGTGAGAGGATAACCCTTGT
The DNA here is from genome assembly GCF_002814215.2 of Seriola lalandi dorsalis. Taxonomy (NCBI): domain Eukaryota; kingdom Metazoa; phylum Chordata; class Actinopteri; order Carangiformes; family Carangidae; genus Seriola; species Seriola lalandi. Next base: position 1,671,329 of record NW_019525485.1, on the reverse strand, counting down.
CACCTAGAAGAACCATAGCAAAATGTTAATTATCTGACACCTTGTTTAGTTAATGCAATTTATCTAGGGTAGTTACTTACCGAGGAGATGA